>NW_006408657.1:3218639-3220115 GCF_000296735.1 Chrysochloris asiatica | reverse complement strand
CCTTAAGGTTCGCAGCCCGATTCATAACCACTACGCTACCAGAAATTAGACCATTTATTTTTAAGAATGAACATGGTCATGTTTATATGGCTTATAAAGGAAAATATTACTGCATAATATATATTTGTAGTATTGTACTTGTATTGCCCCTTGAGTCGACATATGACTTGGGTGAAAAACAATACAAAACAAAAACAGTGAAGAAAGTAATCATGATATTTAAAAAAAAAATTCATTGGAAATTTGCATTGATATATATTGGTCAACTCAAGAATACTGTGGAGCATTGTTCCCTCATCTTTGTGGTTTAAAAACACATTTAGTCTGAAGTTTGTTGATGGCTGATCAAAGATGTTTGGACAGCTTTGTTGTAATTTTCAGGTAGGTCAACTAGGCTTGGAATCAAGGTGTGCAGAGTGAATTTGGGTTTGGTTCATGGGCCACAAGTAAAAGTCCAAGCTGAAAGCATTGCTGACTATTCAGTGCAATATCTTATGGGGGTCACTGGAATACAAGGGAGCAACGTCAAACCAGCCAACGATTTCATGGCTTTGCTTGTGTCATGTTTTTTTACATTTCATTAGCCAAAGGAGACTCATAGTGACCCTATGTACAACAGAATTAAACCCTGCCCACCCAGTCCTACATCATCTTCACAATCTTTGTCATGTTTGAGCCCACTGTTGCAGCCAGTGCATCAATCCTTCACATGGACAGTCTTCGGGTTTTTTTGCTGCCTCTCCATTTTAGCAGATATAATGTCCTTTTTCAAGGATTGGTGTCTCCTGACATGTCTGATGTTCTAGAGACAAAGTCTGGCAATTCTCTCTTTTAAGGAGTATTCTGGTTTTTATTAATCCAAGACAGATCTGTTTCTTCTTCTGGTTGCCCATGGTATTTTCTGTATTCTTTGTCATCATCATAAAGTAAATTAATCAATTATTCTTTAGTCTTCTATTGTCCAGCTTTCACATGCATATAGCTTGGGCCAGGGATTCTTTAGTGCTCAAGGTGATATCTTTGTTTTTTGATATTTGTAAGAAATGTTTTACAGCAGATATGCGGAATGCAATATGTAGTTTGTGACTAATGCTTCCCTGAGCATTGATTGTGGATCTAAGTAAAATGTTCTCCGTTTCTCATGATGTTGCTTAATGCTTAGTTAATTACTGACATGGAAAGTTTAATGTCAGTGAAATCACTGCTTCTCTTTGTGCATGTAGAGTCCGTGGGTGGGGCAAATATTCAATGCAATGGCAGCATTGTTGGATGTTTGAGTCCACCGAGAAATGTCTTGGAATCTAAGTCTGGTGAAACACTTTGAAAACAGTTCCGGTGATACATGGGGTTACCTTGAGAAGAAGATGACACAATGGCAAATTGTTTGTGGATATGGAAAATGCAAACCAGAAATGATTTTAGTTTTTGAACTTAAGCATGATAATTGCTGAAGAAAAATATTTGGAATATCTACAA
>NW_006408657.1:3208554-3218539 GCF_000296735.1 Chrysochloris asiatica | reverse complement strand
CATCTCTGCCAAGAAATTTGGAAGACAACTATCTGGCCAACTGATTGGAAGAGATCAATATTTATGCACATTCCAAAGAGAGGTGACGTGACCCAATGGAATGCGGAAATCATCGGACAATCTCTTTGATATCTCAAGTGAGTAAAGTTTTGCTAAAGGTAATACAGAAATGGCTACAATCATATATGGACAGAGAATTTCCAGAGCTAAAAGCTGGATTCAGAAGAGGCCAAGGAATGAGAGATATCATTGCTGATGTCCGATGGATCTTGGCTGAAAGCAGAGAATATCAGAAAGATGTTTACCTATGCTTTATTGACTATGGTAAGGCTTTCGATTGTGTAGATCATGACAAGCTATGGAAAACATTGAGAAGTATGCGTATTCCAGAACACTTAATTGTACTTCTAAGAAATCTGTACCTGGACCAAGAAGCAGTTGTTCGAACTGAGCATGGGAACACTGAATGTTTTAAAATTGGGAAAAGCATGCGACAAGGTTGTGTTCTTTCACCATACTTATTCAACCTGTATGTTGAGCAAATAATACGAGAAGCCGGATTCTATGAAGAAAAGCATGGCATCAGGATTGGAGGAAGACTCGTTAACAACCTGCGATATCCAGATGATACAACTTTGCTTGTTGAAAGTGAAGATGACTTGAAACATTTACTGATAAAGATCAAGGAACACAGTCTTCAGTATGGATTGCATCTCAAGAAAACAAAAATCCTCACCACTGGACCAATAAACAACATTCTTATCAATGGAGAAAAGATTGAAGTTGTCAAGGACTTCATTCTTGGATCAACTATCAACATTCATGGAAGCAGCAGTCAAGAGATCAGTCGAAGTACTGTATTAAGCAAAGCTGCTACACAGAAACTTTTTAACGTGTTGAAGAGCAAAGATGTCACCTTGAGCACTAAGGTACGCCCGACCCAAGCCATAGTACTTTCAATAACCTCGTATGGATACGAAAGCTGGACAGTGAATAAGGAAGATCGTAGATGAATTGGTGCCTTTGAATTGTGGTGTTGGAGGAGAATACTGAAAGTGCCATGGACTGCCAAAAGAACCAATAGATCTGTTTTGGAAGAAGTGCAACCAGAGTGCTCCTTGGAGGCCAAGATAGCTAGGCTTCGTCTCTCATACTTTGGACACATTGTCTGGAGAGAAGAGTCGCTGGAGAAGGATGTCATGCTGGGTAAGGTGGAGGGTCAGAGAAAAATAGGAAGACCCCTAACGAGATGGATCAGCCAGGTGGCATCATTGATGGGGTCAAGTGTGGTGGCGGTAGTGAGGTTGGCCCAGGATTGGACATTGTTTCGTTCTGCTGTGCATGGGGTCGCTATGAGTCGGTTTCGACTCGATGGCACCTGACAACAAAAACAACAACTAGTTTGCTTAATAGCTCCAGTGCTCACTACAACAAATTTAATCACTTCTAAAGGCTATTAATAAGACTGCAGAAAATAAGGACTGCTGATGAGGAAGATGATTCTTACCACTTCTTAAGTGCAGAATACCATCACAAATACTTCACACCAATTATAAGCATGGTATAAACGTATATTCGCTATCACAAACATAGGAGATAGGTTTTATTTTTATCCTAAATTTTTAGGGAAGGGAATGGTGGTCGAAAACAAATGAATAACCTGTCCAATATGACACAGATAGAAACAGTGGTAGAATATGGCTCTAAGAATGAGCTTTCATACTTAGAGAAAAAAAGACAGTCACTTGTTTTAAGAATGTTTGCAAAAATGTCTCCACAGTCAAAGGTTTGTAGAATATCAGGGAGAACTGCAATCACAGAGTCTAATTTCATGAATAATAGGACCTCTGAGGAAGAGGAAATCCAGCAGTACATCTACCATTGCAGGTGGTGTTTTGCAATATTACAAATTAACTGCTTTCAGTCCTTGCTTTTACCATTATCTGGTGTGGCACTGTGGGTTAATGTGTTGGACTGCAAGGTCGGTTTGAACTGCAAGTTTGGCAGTTCAAGCTCTCCAGCTGCTCCTTGGAAACCCTATATAGAGTTGCAATGAGTCAGAACCAACTCAAAGGCACTTAACAACAACAATAACAGGTAAACTGGAGAGCTGTGTGTTCTATCACCCACCACTTGCAGCATCTCTTTGCTGTTCAGGAAATCTCTGAGAGTTGAGTCCACATGCTTTCCAATTTGTCAACAAAAAAAATTGGCTTTCATTTCTGTGTCACATGGTATACTCACTGCAATGGAGAGTAGGAGGGGGTTTCTTATGACACGTTCATAAGACAGGCATACAAAAGAACATTCCAGGTGTGGTGGGGAGATGGCTCAGTCGTTTATTCTGCAAAACAGTGGTCAGCTCAGGGGAAGGGGTCTCAGGTAGTGTCTTGCCCTTCCTCATCACTCTAGCTTGCAGAGCACTCTGATGCTTTCTTCCCTTCATCTGTTTCTTTCGTCTCCCCCTGTGTTTGCTCAGTTCCTCTCATGTGAGTGAAGTCCTTAAGTACTACTATAGAACAAAGAAGTTATCTTGCCAAATATGACCCACAGTTTATATAACAGTGTGACATCGTTCTAATATGGTGGCATGTATGTTGTTATTGTTATGTGCCATGGAGTCTTTTCTGACTCATAGCAACCTTGTACAGGGTTTCCGAGGCTGTAAATCTTTACGGTAGAAGAAAGCTTCTTCTTTCTCCCATGGAACAGCTGGTAGTTTTGAACTGCTGACCTGGTGGTTTGCAGCCCGATTCATAACCACTACGCCACCAGAGCTCTGTGTACAACAATGACTTAACATTCCCCGGGTTTCCTTGGAGTTACCCTGGCTGGAAAGAGAGGCTCGCTAATAAGCTCTATCTTCTCCCTGGTTAGCACCACCTTCTGACCCAACACTAACCATGGAAAAGTATAACACCATAAGGTAAGCATTGTATGTCTAACCACAAGATCAGTGGTTCAAACCCACCAGCTGCTCCTTGGGAACTTTATTTGGGTCACTATGAGTCAGAACAGATTCACTGACACATAACAAGAACAACAAACTATGACCCGATACACAAAGGGTGGCAGCAGTCTAGGTCTAAGAAAAAGAAATTTAATTACTACTCTGGAGATGAGAGATTTGAGGAACCTCAAATTAAACTATGGCAGTTACTTCAGGTTCACACTGGGTCAGTATTGAATTGCTATGGTTTTCTATCTTCTGTAAATATAACAATACGAATATAGTTACAGTTCCATAATGATTTATAAAGTATAAACTCTTCTCACATTTTCGTCTTTCTTATCTAACAACATGGTAGTTCAGCAGGTTTCACCCCAGTTTTATTGATAAGATAACTGAAGGATGGAGAAGCCATAAAAGTTGTCACAATTTGTGAATGCAGAATTCAGAATCAGAAGCCCACTTTTTATTTTCTTCATTTCTACTCAAGGTCTCTTTATCAGATTGCCTCTACCAATGTTGTTGTTTGTTTTTTTTTTTTCTTACAAACTACATTTGTTTTATTCATTATTTTTCCTTGCAAAGCTAGGTTAGTAGAAAACCAATAAAAAGGCAACAAATAGGAGAATAAAGTAAAACCAAACCCATTGTCATCATGTAATCCCGAGATCCTATAGGTGCTGCAAGATAAGTGCTGTATTGCTTACCGTGAGGTTGGCAGTTCAATTCCATCAGTTGCTCTTGGAAAGCCTATACTGGGTTGCTATGTGTTGGAATTAACTCAGGGACACACAGCAACCACCACCACCTTTGGTGCTATAGAAGTTGCTCTCAGAAACCCTATAGAGGGTCGCAATGATTTGGAAGAACCTTGATGACACAGAACAACAACATCATGAGTCAGTGTCGACTCAACTCAATGGTAATGGTTATTGAGCAGAGTAGAAATGTGAGAACTAAAGTGCTCCTAACCCAAGTCATGGTATTGTCAGTCACCTCATATGCATGTTAAAGTCAGACAGTGACTAAGGAAGACTGTAGAAGAATTGATGTATTTGAACTATGGTATTGGACTATGGTGGAAAACTTCGAAAGGAAACAAATCTGTCTTGGAAGAAGTACAACCATAACGTTCTTTAGATGCGAGAATGGTGAGAGTTGTCACTTGTACTTTGGACACATGGTCAGACGATACCATTTCCTGGAGAAGGACATTATGCTTAGTGAGGAGGAGGGTCAATGAAAAATAGGAAGACCTCTAACAAGATGGATTGGCACAGTGGTAACAATCATTGGTTCAAAAATGCAATACTTGTGAGGGTGGTCGCAGACCAGGGAGTGTTTTGTTCTGTTGTGCATAGGTTCGATTTGAGTCATACTTGACTGGATGGCTCCTAAGAGCAACAACAGAATTACCTCATAGAATTTCCAAGACTGTAAAACTTTACAGAATCTGACTGCCATATCTGATGAGTTCCAACCACTGTCCTTCTGAGTAGCATTACATGCTTTAGTCACTACATCACCAGGCTTCCTTGGAGTACATGAAGCAGGAATGTATATTGGCCTCAAAACTCACATATGGAAGAAATATAGCTGATTTCCTGTCACATTTTGGAGCTCTATACCAGACCAGCCACATAATGGGAGTCACATATACAATTTAAAATTTTCTAGTACTCACATTAAAACATTTTTAAAGAAAAAGTGAAATTGATTTAATATTAGGAGTCCTGGTGTGGCGCTGTGGGTTAATGTGCCATACTGCAAAGCTGTTTGAACTGTAAGGTCCGTGGTTCACGCTCACCAGCTGCTCCTCAGAAACCCTATACAGGGTCGCTATGGGTCAGACCCGACTCGATGGCACATAACAACAACATATCCAAAAATTACTTCAACATGTAATCAATATTAAAATGATTATTGTTATTGTTATTAAGTGCCATCAATTCAGTTCTGACTCATTCAGATCCTATATAGGATTTCCAAGGATCTGATGGTGGCTTTGGACTTGTGACTTTGCATTTAGCCACCTAGTGCTTATCCTGCATCACTACATGGGACATATTCCACTCTTTTAAAAACACATTCTTAGTGTTCCCAATCCTGTGTGTAGTTTACACCTAAATTTCCTCTAAATTTGAACTATGGTGTTGGACTATGCTATTGTGAATTTTAATTTTATGGTGTGTGTTTAATTGTGAGAGCGTTTAATTGTGAAAAATATTTTTTAACTCCTTCAATTTAAAATTTAAAATTAACCAAAATTAAGTTTAAAAAGTCTTCCTCAGTTGTGAGAGCTACATTTCAAGTGTTTCCTGATTCAACTGCACAAGTGTTGGACTACAACGCTCCAGATTATGAAAAACATTCTGTTTTCATGGATTTCTCAAAGAATTTGGGGTGGTAAGGTCAACCATTTTATTTTCAAAGAAAAAGAGGATCCTTGTTGTTTGTTTGTTTTTTTTCTTTAGCAAGTGTCTTAGAAATGTCTCCCTCTAAGAGTTTTTTGAGGAAGTCTACAATCTTCCTCCAAAGGGCAGCCTCTCAGTCTGTCACCTCTTTCTCAGGTACCCGATTTTTGCGAGATGTAATGATGAGCCTTTTCCCAGACAATGGGTTCTGTTCCCTTGCCTTCATGTCTTCATGTCTTTCTTCACTATGAAAATTTAGTTACTCTTATTAGAGAAACTCAGAGTGTGAGGTAAACTTTGTCACCAAACTGGTAAAGGAATTCATTCGTTTCATGTCGGCAAGGTCCGGTGGAGTTACTGAGGATATTTAAAGTAGTTAATAGAACTGTCTCTGAAAGTTTCATCACAACGCATAACTATTTCAGAAACTTGCTGTGACTCATGAGTGTTTGCCTCACTTCTGCTCTGTTTCTCTCTCAGGGTCAACAACTTTTGTGTCAAGATGACTTGCCTCTAATTCTATCTGTGATTTGTTACCAGTTTCTGCTGCAGTTTAGGTACTGCACAAGGATTGTTAAAAATCCCCAGATAAGCCCCTACATGCAGTGGCAATGAATCCCAGTAATTGCATTTTTCTGTATCTGATTTTAATTTATATTAAGCTTCCATTCTGCCCGATTCTGTGTTTTCAATCTCACACAATTTAGGATCTATATGCCCCAATGTTTTCAGGAGTTGTATCTTCCATTTGTGGGGGAACAATTATATAGTACTAGTACTAAGATATGGAAGGAGTCCTGGTGTGGCTTTGTGGGTTAATGCACCAGACTGCAAAGCCGTTTGATGGTTCAAGCTCACCAGCTACTCCTCGGAAACCCTATATAGGGTCGCTATGTGTAGGAGCCGACTCAACGGCACTTAACAAAAGCAACAAGATATGGAAATGGGCATGGAATTCGTGGTCCTACTCATAATCCATCCAATAGGGACCTTGTTTGTTTCATATCTCTGTAAACAGGAGATAAATATGACTGTTAGTTCCTCATTCTAAGTCCTTTAGAAATCATGGAGCAGTGTGTACTGTAGCTGCAGTGGAAATAGTCTAATACATTCCATATCTTACTGAGGTACTTGACATGCATGAATCTGCTCAGGTACACTGCACATGCTTCTTGCTCAAGTCTTGGCTATCAATGAAAACCTTTTTCAATCCTGACGTTCTGTATTAGAGGATGAGGTTTAGTTCCTTCTGGACTGGGATTCGACTAAACTTATGTGCTGTTGTTTTTATGGTTGTTTATATTGGTGGTATATTCTTTCTCCATCCCCTCTCAGTAACATACTTTTATCAAACACTCTTGGTTTTCCTCCTCATTTCTTTCACCAAATAGTATAGGAAAATATTATCTAAACTCAGAGATCAGAGGGATAGCTCATGTTTTTCACTTCATTTTTACTTGCATTTTATTCCTGCTTAGAACTCACATATTGAAAAGTTAAATAATTTGCTGCTTCCATAAGGTTGAAAGCATGGAACTCTCGCTCTGCTGCCCAATTGAAGAAAGTGGAACTGGGTTTCAGCATCACAAAATGTGTTTTACTGGGAAAATATTTGATTTATTTCACAAAATATTATTGTATTCTGCAGAAATGAAGAACTGACTTATTTTACAAAGCCAAAGGGATAAAGACATATTTTGTTCAGATTAATCTATGTTTTAGTTTGACTACATTAAGTGGTATTGTTCCTGGTGTATCAATTTAGAATCAGCCCTGGACTTTGAACCAAAAGGTTGGCAGTTCAAACCCACCAACTGCTCCTCATAAACCCTATACAGCGTGGCTATAATCCTCACCACTGGACCAATAACATCCATATAAGAGGGGAAAAGATTGAAGTTGTCAAAGACTTCATTTTGCTCAGATCAACCATGGAAGCAACAGTCAAGAAATCAAACAATGTATTGCACTAGGCAAATCTGCTACACAAGAACTCTATAAAGTGTTCAAGAGTAAAGATGTCTGTTTGAGGATTAAAGTGCATATGATTCAAGCCATGGTATTTTCAGTAACCTCATATGCATGTGAAAGTTGGATAGTGAATAAAGAAGACTGTAGAAAAATTGATGCAATTGAGTTACGGTGTTTGAGGAGAATATTGAAAGTACCATGGATTGCCAAAAGAAGTACAGCCCGAAAGCTCCTTAGAAGCCAGGATAGGCAGACTACATAGGATCAAAAGGGACCAGTCTCTGAAGAAGAATAATATGTTTAATAAAGTGAAGGATCAGAGAAAAAGAGGAAGATACCCAGCACGATGGATTGGCACAGTAGGCCGCAGCAATGGGTTCAAATGTAGTAACGATTGTGAGGTTGTCACAGGACCAGGCAGTGTTTCGTTCTATTGTGCATGGGTTGGATATGAGTCGGTATCTACTCAGTGACACATAATAGCAGCAACAATATTAGTCATAACAGACTCGAAGGCACTTAAGAACAACAACAACATTAAGTATTAAGGAGTCCTAGTGGTGTAGAGTGTTACATATTGGGCTGCTAACCAATAGGTCAGCAGTTCCAATCCATCAGCCACACCATGAGAGAAACAGGAGGCTTTCTGCTCCCATAAAGATTTACAGCCTGGGAAACCCTCTATAGCGTTGCTATGAGACAGAATCACTTAATGGTACACAGCTACTTCACCACCACCACCTCATTAAGTGTTACACCTTCTTTTCTTTAGGAAACCATTCTCTTTTTTTTATATGTTTCATTCCCCTGTAAAAAGAGGTGCAATATAAAGGATGTGGAGATAAAAAAGGGGAATTTTGGTTTTGTTACAAATGATTATGATTTTCATTAAAAAAAAAAAAACTTATTCTATGTGATTGGAAGTTTTAAACACCACCTGATTTAACATTTTTATTTCTATTATTGGTCAAAAACACATTTTGTAAATTTCTGGATTATTGTGAAAAAGATACAGTTTATAATAACTTACAAGTTAGATTCTAATTTGATGTCTATGTGTTAAATGTATTTTTTTTAATCTTAAAATTAATTTTGAAACTGTAAGCAATAAATTAGATGAAAACACTTCTGAAATTCCAAAAACTGTATTCAATGTTAGAGAAAATATGCAAAACTTTTCTCATTCCTTTTTTTAAAAAAAATTTTTTTTTTTGGCAAGGGAAGTAATGTCAAAAACTGAAATTTTCTACTTGAAAGTATAACAAAGAGTGGAGAATTTATGCTGTGAATTTTCAAAAGATTCTTAGAAAATTACTTGTGCTATAGAATATGTTGACTTGGCAGGTAATTTATTTTGGTCTAGATGTATTACCAAGTGAGGTCAGTGTAAACAGATACATGCCATGTCAATATATCTGTGTGTTCAGAACAATATCCCCTTGGTTTGTCATTTCAGTTTGCATTATAACTTGACACTTGTATAAGAATTTTAACTATTTTAATGAGTTCTTTTAAGGAGTCCTGGTGTGGTCCTGTGGGATAAAGCACTTTACCACAACCTTGGTTTGAATCATAGTGGCGGTGATTCCATCTCAGCAGCCACACCTTGGAAGCCCTACACAAGGTCACTATGAGTCAGAACCCAACGATGGCACTTAACATCAAGAACAACAATGGTGCCACTAAAAATTACAAAACAAGTTAATATAAAGAACATTTTCGCTAATATAAATACCATGGCTTGTATACATTTAGTTAGAATAAGTCATTTTGATAGTATTTATTTTATAAATTCAAGAGAATCTTTTCAAGACAATTTTCTTCTTAAAGGCCGTAATAACTATAATTAATGTAGAAGTATTGATTTTTCATTAAGCGTTAGAGTCCACGTGTTGCTTATTATTTGAGGAAGGTATTCATACAGTTTGAAGTGAAATGATTAGATTCTAATGTATATAGTATTTTTATTTGTGATTTTGTTAAGAGAGATGGCTAAGGTAGAAATATGAAAAATAGTATAATAGTCTTAAAATAATTACTACTTTCTTCATTGCCCAATCATATTCATATGGATTCTGGGCACGTTTTCCTCAGTGAAGGGTATAGTGATTTGTTTTGCCAGTAATGCTGAGATTTCCTAATTGTTCAACTTATTTAACATGACTTAATGTGAATGGGGTGAGAAAAGATAACCTAGATTATAGAAATATGGGAGTCCAGGGCAGTTTATATGTAGAAGTTTGATGGAAGCAGGGGAAGAATATTGGCAACTAAGATTTATATACTGTATGTTTTTAAATGTATGATTTATTTTCAGAAACTTTAAAATGTTTAAATATGTATATTTACTGTCTTAAAAAAATGATTGGTAGAACATAGAAGACAAGAATCCACCATATTCTTAATTCCCAAGGAAAGTCTTTATTGTCTTTTTTTGTACATTTATTCTGTCTCTTTTAATCTTAACTATTTGCCCTCTTTATTTGCTCAAGTGTGGATTTGACCATCATCATGCTGTAGTTATAACTTTTTATCCATTTATATCACTATCACATAAGGAAATTTGTTGTTGTGAAGTGCCATTGAGTAGGTTCTGACCCATATCAGCCCTATACAAGGCTTCCAAGTTGCAGGTGGTGAGATTGAACAC
>NW_006408657.1:3207063-3208414 GCF_000296735.1 Chrysochloris asiatica | reverse complement strand
CCTTGAGGTTTACAGCCCGATTTGTAACCACTATGCTACCAGAGCTCCATATATATATATGTATATATATCTCGATGTGCTTTAAGGTTAAGCTGAATTAAGTTCAGTTTGATACCAAACTAAAATATATGCAATAGGAATGTGAGTTTCATTGCAAATCATTTATAATTGAAGTCTATATTGTGTGTGTGTGTATTTACATAGTAACTGAAGTTTAAAATGTTTTCCAAGTGAAAAAAGTATCGACACTAGGCAGATATTTTCAGTATATTAAAAAATATTATCCTGGTGTGGCACTGTAGGATAAGCACTGGACTGCAAACTACAAGTTTGGTGGTTCAAACCCACCAGCTGCTCCTCAGAAACCCTGTACAGGGTAGCTCTGAGTTAAAATTGACTCGATGGCACTTAATAACAACAAAGAAATATTGGCATATTTTATTTAGAGTCACTGAATTTTTATTTCCATTTTGTGCAATAATTCACAAAACTGTCTTTATTTTTGTTCTATAATTTCCCCTTCAGAAATTCCACATGTTCCTTTCTGTCATAGGTTCCTTTCACTTATTTAACAGAATTTTCTAGTTTTTAATTAGTAATGTTGCCTTTCATATGAATTTTTAAATGCAGTCTAATGGTTTTTGCTTAATATTGTTTGTATGAGTTTTGGCAATGAACTATGTCAGTAGTTCATTTGCTAAAATCATTCAATCGAGTTATTTGTATATTTTCTTTGTATTTGTATACAACTAAAGATCTTAATATTTATGAAAGCAATAATGATTTCCTGTTGGTTTTCAAGTTTATCTTAAATGCCCTAGGCTTTGCAGTTATCAAATGTGCAGTTTCAAGATGCAAAGTTAGAAACTTACCTTCCATCCTCTTAGCAGTCTGAGTGTTTTGCATCCAGCCATAGGAAGCAGCCTGAAACCTCTAATCGAAACCAAAGGTTACGCCACAGGGGTGCAATAGCTCTAATTTGTCTTGGAATGATGCAGTGGCTTCCCTTGACTGCTGTGATTAAATTCATTCCAGTTTGTTTGGTTAATTTGAATAGCACATCTTAAGCCATAGAAGATATTCTGTCTTTCTGGCCCCATGACTCTGAGCAGATTAGCATCATTTTCTAGAAATAATATTTAGTAAATGAATGCATTTGAGTGGCACTAGGCTAGGATCTCTATAAATCAAGCCTCAAAAGAACATTCCTTGACCTTCATCGTATGACTTTCCTAGATTGCAATGTTCAGGCATATGTACAGATACCATCAAATATGTGCTTTGAAGTTGAAGATAATCTGAAAGTTAAGTGCAATACTAAATAGTTGGCTTTATCATTGTGGAAAAAAAA
>NW_006408657.1:3201217-3206647 GCF_000296735.1 Chrysochloris asiatica | reverse complement strand
TGCCTTAGAAATTTGAACTAGCCAACCGGGTAAGGGAAAAGATTGTGCAGTTAAAGCCCTAGCCAATGGGGTGAGACACAGCCTTGATACTTGCGTCAGGGATTAAAAACCCGAGTGGATTGCCCACTTGGTGAGCTAGCTGGCCTGTTCCTATATGTACTGCTATGTGCATGCACACTCTTGCAGGAGTAAATTTTGCTTTGCAAAAGTAATTTAGTATCACCGAATGTCTTTTATGCAACATTGGAATTCATAACTAATACACTCACCTGGAGATAAATTTCTTTAGTCAATATCCTTATAAGGTATAAAGACAATAGTGATATATATGTTGACCCTTTTTTGATGGGTTCAGTTTTCATGTTCACACTTTCTTGCATTTGTAATGTATGAGGTACTGAAGCACTTAAAAGGAGTATTGGTGGTGTAGTCGATTAAGTATTGGGCTCCTAACCACAAGGTCAGCAGTTCAAACCCATCAGCAACTCCGTCAGAGATGAGGCTGTCTGCTCCCATAAAGATTTGTAGTCTTGATAACTCTAAGGAGTATTTCCCATCTGTGTTATATAGGGATGCTGTGACTCAGAATCAACTTGTTGATGACACTGGGTTGATTTGGGTGAGTCATTCAAAAGTAATTTGTTTTATTGGTTAGTGTATTCTATGGTAGTTGATCGAGGAGTTCAAATACATGAAATATAGCTTCCAAGAGTCATGTAATATAGGATTTACTCCCATAGATAACTTCTCAAACTCTCATGGTTCAAATCTTGGCATTATCATTTGTCAGTCTTAGAATTTACTCAGTATTTCCTTCATGTTTCTTGCTGTAAAATGAGTATTGATAAATCTCACCTTCAGGTAATTATTTTACTAAGTTTAAATGAAATGATGTACACCTATAGAATAGATAATGAATGAAGAAGACCATAGAATTGATGCATTTGAGTTATAGTGTTGAGGGAGAATATTAACAGTACCATGGACTGCCAAAAGAACAAACAGTTTTGAGTTGGAAGAAGTATAGCCAGAATGCTCCTTAGAAGCCAGCATGGCCAGACTTCATCTCTCTTAGACTTCAGACATATTTTCAGAAGGTACCCATCCCTGGAGAAGTACATCATGCTTGGCCAAGTAGAGGGTCAGCAAAAAAGAGGAAGATCCCCCAACGAGATGGATTAACACTTGGCAGTAGCAATGAGCTTAAGTTGTGTTTCTTTCCGTAGTGCTGATTCAATAGCAGCTAATGACAACAACAGTAACATCATACTGATATAAAATACTGCAGTAGCTATTTAAACGTTTTTATTTCAATGTTCCAACATTCTGAGCTTAAATCTTGACTGTTCCACCCATGCTCTTTGCCTTAATCAGGCCTGATCCATGAGCATATAGCCAATAAGCAAGGTAAGCATCAACTTACTTGTGCTTACTTAATCTGCAGTCAACAATTTCACATGTGTTTCACCATATGCTAAGATGAAAACCAGGTAAAATTGTTGACTAGCAAGTCATAAATAAGCACAGGTAAGTCCGTGTTTACCTCGCTTATTGGGTAATAAATATGACACTGGCCCCATGTGGTAGACTGAAAAAAACACACACACACGATTTGGACACATTAGATAATCTCCTTGGAAACTCGCTCCACTTTCCTCCTAAACTCGAACTTTAACAATGGACTGATCTATAGTAGAGTAGTACAGCTAGCTGAATTCCAGTAAAGGAAGCTACCTGCATTTTTGTACTTACTCTCTCTTGCTCTGCTATTGTCTGTCCTCCTGCATCCTGTCCTGCTCCCATTGGGCCCTGCCTGTTGTGCAGTGTGCCTTTCTAAGAGTGGGTCAGTATGATAAACCTAGTTCGTTTTACAGCCTTTTTAAGTCCTCTTTCCCACATTTCACTTGACTTGCCATCACATGAGTTTGTTAATACAGATGCCTGGCACATAATAGGGCTCAATAAATGTAACCATTGAAGCAATTATAAACTGTAACAAACAATAACAACAACAACAACAACAACAAAACCTGTGCTTTTTTTTTTTTTCCCTCTCTGTGCGTTTTTGTGGTTTTTGTGAGCGTGTATCTTTTTTGTGGCGGAGAGCGTCGTCTTTTTCCGGGGGAGTTGCTGGTAGTTTTGAACGTCTTACCTTGATATTAGCATCACAATGCTTATCCCACAGTGCCAGCAGGGATTTTTATTACTATTAAAATTGTATTTAATTAACTTATTGTTGTTGTTGTTTTGTACCTTGGAGTAGGTTCCCACTCATAGTGACCCTGCACAGGGTTTCCGAGGCTATAAATCTTTACAGGAGCACAATGCCACATCTTTCTCCTGTGGAACCGCTGGCAGTTTTGAACTGCTGTCCTTGAGGTTGGCAGCCCAACATGTAACCATTACACTACCAGATTTCCTTAATTAGCTTATAATAAGTTGTTAACTTTATTATTTAACTGATTCTATATTTCCCTATAGGAGTTCTGGTAGCATAGTGGTTACAAATTGGGCTGTCAACCTCAAGGTCAGCAGCAGTTTGAAACTACCAGTGGTTCCGTGGGAGAAAGATGAGGCTTTCTACTCCTGTAAAGATTTACAGCCTCGGAAACCATGTGCAGGGTCACTCTGAGTCAGAACGGACTCCACGGTACTTAACAACAACAACAACATATTTCCCTATGACTTAACTGCCAATGATGTCGATATCTGTGTTTTATTTGGTTGTGGTTATGGTGTGCCATCAATTCATAGTGACCCTGCATTGGGTTTCAAAGGCTGTTAATCTTTATGGAACACAGAAAGTCTCCCGTTTATCCCATGGATCAGCTGGTGGATTCAAACTGCTGAACTTGTAGTTAGCAGCCCAGTGCATTATCCACTACACTGCCTGTTTACCTAACTGGAAATCCGCATTTGGTCTGTATCTGGAATTGTAACTGGATCGGCTGGCTTCATGCCCTCAAAGATGTATCTGCAATGATGAAACCACCAAAGTCTTATCAACTGCCTCACATTTTGATGTCCCTCTGTCCTTCCCTTGAACAAGATTCTCAGACCTCCATCCAGGCCTTGTTTCTTTTCCCAGACCTGCAATATCTTGTTTCATTTCAGGGGAATCTGGCGACCCTGTAGGATAAGCACATGACTGCTAACTGCAAGGTAGGCAGTTTCAAACCTACCAGTAGCTGTCTGCTCCAATAACGATTTACAGTTTCAGAAACACTATACAGGGTTGTTGGGAATTGACAAGGACTCTGTGATAACGGGTTTGGTTTTGGTTGCATATGAAGATTGTTGTAGTTAGGGTACAAAAGGACCTAGAGGATGCAAATGGAAATTGAATTTGGGGAGAGTGTCTAAGAGCAGGAAGAAATTCAGGCAGATCAGGGAACCAAGAAAGAGATGCGCTTAGTACCTTCACCCAGCAGATGGGAAAAACAAGGTTAGGGGTAAAGCAAAATGCCCTGAAACAGATTCCCACTTATGGTGACCCCATGTATGTCAGAAGAGAACTGTGGTCCCTTGTGCAGGTCAGCCATTAAATTGTTGTTAAGGGCCATCCAACTCACAGTGACCTTGTAGAGGGTTTCCCAGGACCAGGTGGTGTGTTTGAACCTCCGACCTTGCCATTCAAATCGACCTGGAGATAGAGTGCTTATTCTAAGGTGCCACAAATCAAATGTTTAACCAAGTACAGTAGCTTAATTTTTAATCTGATAATTTTGTATGACCCTTAAGTAATATTATAAATTTTGGCAGTAAACTCGTTCCCCTGTAACTAGATTCTGTTAGCAGATGAGTTCATTAACTGTTTGTGCCACCCTGGGTTATAAATAAGGAACACTTGGTTAGAGTTTGACTGCCTATACCAGGGATTCCAGCAGCAGAAAATAGAGAAACAGCCATGGACATTAAGATTCACAGTTTTCCATTACACAATAAAAGGCTCTGATGAAACAGAAACATCAAGGCTTCAGTTAAGGTGTCAGGTTGAGTTTTATTCATTCAACCCTTCTCTATTGAGCACTTTCCAAGGAAGTGACCAGGCACTGAGGTCCCTCTGGTTGCTCTAATTAAATCAGCAAACTAGACAGAAAGGTTTCCTGCCTGTTTGGGTGAATTCATGCTAAAGACTTTAATCAAGAGTCAAAAGCCTTAGAAGTAGGGGTACATGGAATACAAAGAGAAAAGTACAATCATGAAGATGAGGGCAGGAGTCTAGTTAAAGCATTAGGTGGCTGGACGCTACCAATTTTGGGTTAGATTTGTAAGTGTGTCTAAAGGAGTGAGATATTTTAAATTCCTTCAGCCTGGGGCCAAGGCTGTTCTTGGACTTGTGAATAAAGCTGAGCCTGCTTAAGTGGCTTTACCTGTAATGGTCTTGGAAGGATAGGCAGAGAGAAGTAGGTCAGCATCCCAATATAATGGGCTTCTCTTTTATTGGTTTCTTTATTAGTGATGCTAAATGTATTTCAAAGAGTTCTGTAGAATAGCTACAAAAAAGTAACATTAGTAATATTATGAGAGAGAGGACTTTTTAAGAACATCAATTTAAGATGCTATATAGGGCATTTTCTAATAACTTAAATTGTGGAAAGATGGTGGCACTAATTCTAGAATGCTTTTTTTTTTTTTTAATGGGAAATTTCCATAGTTAAAGGGAAAATTATTGAAGCTGGTGCCAGCTGCTATGAAATAATGTGCTATAAAGATACAGAATGAGGCAATTACCAGCATCCTAATAAGAAATGAAAATAGAAATTCTAGATTTCAGTATATTGTAAATTTCATAAATATGTTATGAAATTGACATTCATTGAATATATTTGATTTTTAAATCAAATTGTAAGCATGATATATGAAATGTAACAGCAATTTTCTAAGCAGAATTATTCCTTCTGATTTTCTCAGCTACCCTTAGGCTCTTTAATCTGTATGACTGAGATAGTGTGGATACGTTTACATTGCAGGAGATACAGTTAATTTGTGCACTAACTTCTTCTTTTTTTCAACCTGCATATTTATTAAAAACTATTATGATGAAAGATTTGTAACATTAACACATACTGCAGAAAACCTGTACCTAAGTGAAATACTTTTAAGCTCTTCACCTCTCTTGTACCCCAGGACACTCCTCGGAGTCCAGAAGATTTGCATGTTTCGGAAGTTATTTATACACACTTGTTTATGTTCAATATGTTTAGAGCAGAGGTCCTTTCACTTTGTTGTGTATAAAATGACTGTTTGGAATTTAGAACCCAACAGTATGGATGAGGTAGGGATTTTCTAGTCTAATTTTGTCCGTCCTCTCTTTGGATTTTCATGCTGAGTCTCATCTGCAGAAATAATGCATATATACTTATATAAGCTTATTGCCAGGTCTTTTCTCCTATGACTACACTGGTTGGTTCGAACTTATCAACCTTT
>NW_006408657.1:3192880-3200468 GCF_000296735.1 Chrysochloris asiatica | reverse complement strand
AAAAGCTGAACATGACTGGGCTTGAGTTTTTGCATCTTGCAAGTTTCCCATCTTTGACTGTGTGCAGTCTTACCACTTTGTAATTGTTCTTTATTAGTGGAAAATGTTTTCAGTTTATTTTCTCTGACAGGCTTCCACCTTACATCGATACTGGCTTTCACAAGTTCTACTATAAAATGAAATTAGTAGAAAACATAGAATAAGGTGGGAATTTCAGGAATTTTAACAATCCCTTTTACTGAATTAAATACTTTTTTTTTTTTTTTTCTTTTCACTGTGATACTGATGAGGCCTGGTGGTTCAATGGTCAAGCACCCTGCTGCTGACAGAAAGGTTAGCAAGTTTGAAGTCATTTAGTAGTCTTAATTCTGCCAAAGCCTTGACAATCTGCTTCTGTAAAGGTTGCAGCCTAGAAAACCCTTTGGATCAGCTCTACCCTGTCACAGGGGGTTACTATAAGTCGCAAGTCAAGAGCATCTAACCACAACTAAAGTAGTCTTGGTGTGGTGGTTAAGAGCTGGGCTTTTAACCTAAAGGTCAGGAGATCAAAAAACAATAAACAGTACACAGTTGGCCATACTGTAGGCAGTTCTAAACTCTCTTGTAGAGTTTCTATGAGTAGGCATTGACTCAATGGCATGGGTTTGGGGTTTGCTTTAAGAACAACAACACTGATGTGTTTGAGTTAGGAAAGTTGTATCAGTCAAAATGCAGCTCTCAGACAGAAACCACTGCAGTATTTGAATACTACAGAACTGTACTCTAGGTATTGAGGTACTGAAAAGGCAAGAAGAGAGTAGTAGTAGTAAATGCAGGAAATAGCTGTCACTCCTTGTTGTTGGTAGGTGCCCTCGAGTCATTAATGACTCATAGTGACTTTATACACAGCAGACCTAAACACTGCCTGGTTCTTTGCCACCATCACAATCACTGTTATACTTGAGCCCATTGCTGCTGTCACTGTACCAATCCATCTTGTTGGGGGTCTTCCTGTTTTTTGCTGACGCTCCACTTTACCAAGAATGATGTCCTTCTCAAAGGATTGGTCCCTCCTGGAACTGGGAAAACAAAGAGAAAAGGTTGCAATTGCTAAAATTTAGAAGCTAGGAGGGGGGGTACTTTGTAACACTGAAATTCAGTCCTTCAAGGACGGGTGCTGGTATCACTGATGCAGGGGTGTAATGAAGTTGTTTCTGGAAGTGTTGATAAAACCTTACAAATTGTACTCTAAGGATCTTACTAAAAAGAAATTCTGCTTGAGGCATGAAGAAGCAAGTCTGGGGTGGTGCTAACAAGAACACTAAATCCACAGGTTGTTTTTAAGTGCCATCAAGTCGGTTCAGGCTCATAGCGACCCTGTATAGGGTTTCCAAGGAGCAGCTGGTGAGCTTGTACTGCCAACCTTGCAATTCAAACTCACTTTGTAGTCCAGCACATTAACCCACAGTGTCACACCAGAACTCCAAAGCCAACAGGTAGCAAACAGAATGAGCAAGTCCCTGCTCTTCCTCCCATCTTGCAGCTTCCCTCTACTGACCCCTACTGGCAGATCCTATCATGTAGTCAGACCACACAACAGGATATGGTTTAGAGTCCTAGCCTGAAACATCACATGGATGTGAATCTGAGGGAAACAAAAGAAAACCTGAAGTAGCTGACCACAAATGGTAATATTTCTGTATTCAGAAATCCCGAGAGGAAAGTAAATATTAGAATATTTGCTCTGATTTTCAAGAGTTTGACAAATGAACAGGCATTGTTTAAGGCAAGGTAACACGAAACCATATTTCAATCAAAAAGTGTGATTTTCCTTATAGCTCTTTCACATTTGCAACATTACTTTGTCCTCTTGAAAAAAATATGTTTTTCAAAGATGAAAATTATGACCCAGCAAAAAAAAATTTGCTGTCTACTGTGGCACTGTAAGGAGCTCTGGTAGCGAAGTGGTTATGAATCGGGCTGCGAACTACAAAGTCAGCAGTTCAAAACTACCAGCTGCTCAGCAGGAGAAAGATGAGGCTTTCCATTCCCGTTACAGCCTTGGAAACCTTGTTCAGGGTTGCTATGGGTCGGAACCATCTCAACAGCACTTAACAACAACAACAACAACAACAACAACAACTGTGGCACTATTGGGTAATCAGTGGAATGCTAACCACAAAGTGGGTGGTTCAAACCCACCAGCGACTCCTTTGAAATCCTATACAGGGCCACTACAAATTGGAACTGACTTGAGGACACTGAACAGCAATGAAGTTGAATGTTTAGACATTGCAGAACTGCTGTACTATATTTAATCTATTTTAAAACAAGAGTGCCCAAGATTTCCTCTCTGGTGATGTGAAAGGATATTTATTATTTTTCAAAGAGTAATCTTATAACATAATTATCGAACATCAAATTGATTTCAAGAAAGTGTTGTCCTCGCATTGTTTAAGTAGCTTATTCATCAATGTGCTTTCTGGACAAAAGGAAAACTGGCTCAGAATGCTTTAAGAATATTTGGAATATTAACTTCAAAATATCTTAGAGCCAACTTACGGCAACTGAGTTAAAATTCCCTTTGCTTCAATTGTATTATTTAGAACTAGCTTCAAAGAAGAAGAGGCTTAGTAAATGCTCCGAGTGTCTAATGGGCTCTTTTAGCTCACAAGTTCAAAGAAGTATACTGACACTGACATCTACCAGTCCAAGCTCTGCTTAGTCTAATGTTTTGTCAGTTTCTTTCATGATTCATGCTTTATACCGTTTGTATTCATAAGTAATTCATCGTTAGTTCTTAAGTATTTTTTTTTCCCCAATAATTACATAGAGTCATTGGATTTCAGGGCTAAAAGGCATTTTAGTCTACTTAATTCAACCCACTTTGACTAGGAGTCAAGATTATACCCAACATTCTAGTAGTTTGAGGGAGAGGACATTTTAATGGGAAATATAGATATGCACTAAGCGATTATATAGCGTAGTGGTTATGAATCGGGCTGTGAACCTTAAGGTCAGCGGTTTGAAACTACCAGCTGCTCCGCAGGAGAAAGATGAGGCTTTCTACTCCCGTAAAGATTTACACCCTCGGAAACCCTATACAGGGTCGCTATGGGTTGGAACCGACTCCATGGCACATAACACCACCAACAACAAGCGATTATAAGGCTAAATAACATACACTGTTATCTAGGAGTCCTGGTGTGGCTCTGTGGGTTAATACGCTGAACTGCAAAGTCAGTTTGAACAGCAAGGTGGGTGGTTCAAGCTAACCAACCGCTCCTCAGAAACCCTATGCAGGGTCGCTTTGGGCAGGAACCGACTCAAGGGCACTTAACAATAACAGCAACAAGCCAACAACCAAACCCTATTACCATTGAGTAGAATTGGACTCATGTTGACCCTCTGTGTTACAGAGTAGAACCAGTCCTTAGGACTTTTCCAGTTGTCATCTTTACTTGGGCATAATGCCAAGTTTTTCTTTCACGGAGTCCTTGAGTGAGTTCTAATTACCAACCTTTAAGTAAGTCCTTTAAGTTCGTCAAGTGCAATCCATTTGCATCATCCAGAGATCTGTATTATGCATGGCCACTAGTTATGACAAAATAATATGGAGTTGGAGGAGGGGAGAGACCTATATTCCAGTGGAGATAGGGATTGGTCATAACTGATACTGACTTGGGCTTGACATCTAGTACCCATGTTGAAATGCAAATGTAAAATGTATTTACATTTCAACATGGGTATTAAATGACATTCAAATTCATGTCTCTCCAAACATTTATTGAACACTTGTTACAAGCAGACACTCTTTTAAATGCTAAGGTTATTAAACTGAAAAAGATATGTAATTGCCCTGTTGTACTTGTACCCAATTGGCTGACAAGGAAAAGTGTGGAATCATCAGTCAATTGTGCTCCGAAACCAGAGAGTAATTAGATGTGAGTGTAGCATAGATATGGAGTGAATTGATGATTGGCAAGCAGTTGCAAAGGATGCACAAAAATGGACCAGAGATAAAATGGGGGTTTGACTGTATACTAATTATTTGAGATAAACGTGCTTTTTTAAAAAATAGAACACTATGTATAGATATTTGTTTTGTATTTTAATAAGCTATATTTGGAGGCAGCTTACAGATAGAGTGAATGCAAGTGAGAAGGTCTCCTAGGAGTCCAATGTCTCATCACACAGGAGAAAAGAATTATCTACATGAAGGCCATGACTGTTAGGATAAATGGAAAAGCATTTGACATTCTTTCTGGAGATGTGGAAACGAAGACCTATAGATGTTAAATGAGAAGATGATTTGGCTACATAATAGACAAGTTGAAGGGAGATACTGAAATTCTTGATTTCTAGCAAAGCGTTCTTTTTATAGATTAGCACTGGACTGTGAATCACAATTGCTGTGGTTTGAGCATGCTCCCTGGGAGAAAGATGAGGCTCTTTCTTCTTACAAAGATTTTTTAAAAGCCCCGGAAACCCTATACAGGGTCACTGTGAGTCAGGGCCACCTTGAAGGCATTTAACAACAGCCTTCTTTTTATAAGGAGCCCTGGCAACTGTAACTGTAAGGTCGGCAGGTCACCAGCTGCTCCAGTAGGAGAAAGACATGGTGAAGATTTACAGCCTGGGAGACCAGCCTGGGCAGTTCTACTCTGTCTTGTAGTGCCACTAAGAGGTGGAATCAATTTGATTGCAGTGGATTTGTTTGCTTTGTTATTCTTTTAATGTTACCCCAATAATTGGACAACATGTTGAACTTGGAAAGATTGTCCTTAACAAGGAATAATGTATATCATATACAACTAAAGACACCTCTTTTCTTCAAACTTTTACCAGAAGTAGAGTAGCAGATTTTTAGCTATTCCTCTGGATGAAAAAATATAGGTAAAATATCCACAGGATATACACCAATGAATTCTTGGAGTCCTAGTGAAGTGCTGTGGGATACAGCACTGGACTGCAAAGTCGGCTTCAACTGCATGGTCGGTGGTTCAAACTCGCCGGCTGTTCCTCAGAAACACTATACAGGGTCACTATGAGTTGGAGACGACTTGTTGGCACTTAACATCAACAGTGTGGATAACATGACATCAATAATAAAGCAGTTTATACTAAATACTCGAGTCCTGGTATGATACTGTAGGATAAGTACAGGACTGCTAACTGCAAGATCAGCAGTTGAAACCCACTAGGCACCCCTCAGAACCCCTACACAGAATCACTGTGAGTTAGAACCAATTTGACAGCATTTAATAACAACAACAGCAGCAATACTAAATACCAAATGTCAGACTCATTCTGTTCCCACCCTTGCAACTTACCTTGCATTCGAGATTTAGATACATTTTGATATAATATAAAACCAATAAGATTCTATGATCTACTAAATGTGAAGACATTATTAGAGATTGTCTAAACAATGAATGGTGATAGTCATGCTTGTTTTCTGATCCAGCTGCAGGTAAACTCTAATATGCTCTCCAAAAGGTTAATGAACTGGAAATCTTATACAGGGTCACTATGAGTCGGATTTGACTTGTTGGCACTGAACAACTATAACAATTTTCTTTTTGGTATATTATTTTTTGAATAGAGTATAATGGTACACAGAACCTCATAAAACTACAGTTGTAAATTCCAAAATTTTGCTGAAATTATAGAATAATTTTATGTATTTAATAATGAATTACTGAAAACTAAAGGCAATACATCCAAGAAGTAAATTATATTATTTCAATGATTATTTAGGAGACATTTCATTGTATTACTACTAAATGTGATATTCAGTTCAAATCTGTAGTTAAATTGAACCCAAGCTTACTTTAATTATCTCACATAAATGGTCTTATTTAAATTATGGATAGGTAATGATGTTGTATTTTAAACATGCTATCAGCAATCATAAAATAAACTCTATTTATATCACATGGTGGAATTTTTGGAAGCAAGTTTTCTTCTTGGTTCAAATGTTCTTTTAGTATTAAAATAACTGCTATCTCTTAGTATAGTGGATGAAAGCAAAGTCAGGGTTGTTATTGTTGTTAAGTGCCTTCAAGCCTGTTTGGACTCATAGCAACCCTGTATAGGGTTTTCTAAGAGTGGCTGGTGGATTTGAACTTTCGGCCTTGCGGTTAGCAGTCCAGTACTTATTCTACAGTGCCATGTAAAGTCTGGGTTAGAAGACCTATTTGAAATCATGTATTGGTTCTTACAGGTGATGTGAGGTGGACGATGCTACCTCTTTGGCACCACCTGGATATATGTGTGGGTGTATTTTTGAGTGTTAAGACAATTGACTGTATCAACAAGAACAACAACTCTGTATATTTAGTGAGAAGTTTCAACGATACTAAATATCCTACACTGACAAATACAGTCCTACACAAAAATATTCCATTCAAAATGCTAATAATTACACTTGGAAGAAATGCTAAGTCTGTTTAAATAGGAAACTGAAGAGTTAAGATTTGCTCAAGGTGCCTCAGCAGATGACAAAATTAAGGCTAGAGATTTTGTTCCCAATGAATTTTCTTTTTCCCTCTACTCAGGAAATACACAGAAGGTATTATACAAGATGTTGTTATTGTTGTTAGGCGCTATTTAGTCACTTCTGAGTCACATTCACCCTATGTACAACAATAGGAAGTGTTGCCCTTTTTCGTGCCACTCTCAACAACCATTGTTGTAGCCACTGTGTCTATGTTTATGCAAAATATGGAGTAATCAATTAGCATGAGCATTTCGGAAGTTTGCTGCATTTGTAAATTGCCACCATCTTTCATATTACTCTATGTCTGGTTTCTTCAAATAAAAATCGGATGCTCTGATTACTAGAATTGTGTGAGAGCTTCTTCACATATCTGGAGATGATAATCTGTGTGTAAGGGACTTATTAAGGAAATGCTTCCAGGTATACCATGGAAGGGAGAAAAGGAACTAGAATGGGAATAGGGAGGAAGTCATGGCAGGGATAATTGCTAATCCTCCAGGAATACTCCTGGCCTAAATTATGCTTCATTGGTCTTTCCAACTCAAAGAAGAGGAAGTAGGCTTTAACCAATGGCTTAAGACTGCACAGAGCTGATATAAGAATCACAAAGGATAACCAAGGTTTAGTAGCCTGGGATAGTTATCCAAAGACATGCAGGTGCAGATTTTTTGGTAGCTTACCTACAGATGTCAGGGGATGGGCACCAAGAAATGTTCATGGAATCTCAATGAACCTGGTTGGTATTCCCACATTTTTGTGACATAGTCTTCAAACTACTAACTCTCATAATAAGATTTCATTGATTTAAAGAAAGTGGTGGCAGTATTCTGAGAAAATAAATAAATAATATTTCAAATTGTTCTTTAGCTACCCAAATTCCTAAATCCTTTGTCGCAAGTGCATTGCAACGCATAGTTGACCCTATAGAAGAGACTAGAAATGTCCCACAGGTTTTCTTTGGCCATATATCTTACAGACTGAGATTGTCATATCTTTCTCCTGAAGCAGCTGTAATTTTTATGGTAGCAGAAAACCTTACATAGTGACTGGTAGATTCAAACTACTGACCTTGACGTTTGCAACCCACCTCATAATCCACAATGTATA
>NW_006408657.1:3189308-3192125 GCF_000296735.1 Chrysochloris asiatica | reverse complement strand
CCATGAATCTAGAGTCCTCAGCCACTCCCCCTCTCCATGTCCCCATCTCTGCCTCTGTCTCTGTCATCCCTGCTTCTTTTGATAAGGTCCCGCATTCTGCTAGTGCTCTTCTCCCATGATGGTCCTAGGGTCCTCTGGTTCTGGACTGTAAGAATAACCACTCCCTGTTTTTGTTATGAAACTTCTACCTTTACATTTGTGACAGTCGCAATTAGTCATGACAAAAATTATTCACTATTGTATCATTCGAGTCTTATCCCCATCTCTTTCCACCAGACCCATCTAGACAATATGAAAAATATTCAGTGGGGGCACTTTCTCTCCTGTCCCCCATAATCTTAAACTAAACTCCCTCTTGAAACCTTGTAAGCAAGTCACTTTGTGCCTTTATCACCTCCCCATTTTAGGTAGCCAATGTCTAAGTTGCCCGTCCCTATCTATCCTGTGTACAGAGGGGATAGCATTGATACTTTATGTGAAGACTCTTACCTCTCTGTTAGAGTTACTAGCTCCACGAGTATAGGTCAAGTTCATCAAATTGTAACAATTTACCCTTGTTTCTTTTATTTAAAAACAAAAAAAAAATTTTTTTTTCCAGTCTTCTCTAGTTGCCTTCTGATGATCAAGCCATCGAGGCTAGGTCAAATGGGTACTGTCTGCAAGTCTGGGTGTTCTTGTGCATCTCCCGTCACTTCATATCAGCTGGATGCTTCACTCTCAGCTTCAGCCCTCTGTAGCTATGTCCTTATCTATGGGCTCAAATGTCCCCAGGTCTCACCATACTTTGGACCAACCAGCCCTTCCTCTTCTCTCTCTCATCTCCAGGTCAATGGGAGTCAATGGAATGTGGTTGAACTCAGCCCATTTCTTCATTGCTGCCTTTCCCTCTTTTCCACTCACCAGTAGACCAATGTGGTTGCCAGCAAGCTTACATGCTTGTTTGTGTGTTCCCTTTGAGTTTCAGTCTTAGAGGGGAGTTTGTCCTGAAGGAACTTGATTACTTGCCTCGATAGCTTCCTAGTGAATTGCTTGCTTATTCTTGTGGTAGCCAGTCATGCTGACATTTTTGTTTTGGGTTTTTCCTGATGATCTTTCTTTGAATTTGTATCTTCTGTTGGTCTAATTGTTCTAGGCTGGTCTGTTTGTCCTTGCTAGTGGGAATGTCCCACCTCATAAGGTCTGGATGGGACTCAGGATTCCACCTAAGGTCCTATACTCTGCAAAGGCTTTGAAAGAGGCCTTTTTTCACTGGGCAAGTTCTAGAACCCCCTTTAGGTATTCCAATCAGTTTTAGGCTAAAGACGGGCTCAAATGTTTTCTGTAATCATGGTTCCCAACTTGCCTTTCTATCCCACTCAAGTGTCTA
Organism: Chrysochloris asiatica; assembly: GCF_000296735.1. Classification (NCBI taxonomy): domain Eukaryota; kingdom Metazoa; phylum Chordata; class Mammalia; order Afrosoricida; family Chrysochloridae; genus Chrysochloris; species Chrysochloris asiatica. Next base: position 3,190,759 of record NW_006408657.1, on the reverse strand, counting down.
TTTTACAATAGTCGGCAAGGGAAATCAATATTCATAAGGCAGTCAAGCATTTTAGTATTATTTCCCCTCTTCAGACTATGCCTAGATCCCTGTATCACAGAGCCCTGTTATTCCAAGTTTGAACATGCATCTGTATTTACCTCTGTCCCTTTTAGGCCATAACTTTGCATTATTTTAATGACAAAATAGTGGATATTTATTCACATATGGGAAGAGTTACTAATGTAACCAAGGTTCTCTGTTTCTCTTTAAATTTTGTAATTCCTCTCAGTAAAACATTATTTCAAGTGAATTTCCCAAATCAGGGATATCAGAATTGTAGCTAAGTGAGTGTTGTAATATTTCTGTGCTTACATCTGACAGCAGGAAACACTTAATGACATATTTTGCATTGGAACAATTGCTAGAGGAGAAAGGAGGTGGTAGCTACTAAATTTCCCCATTGTCTACTGCCACCCCCCTTGTATTTATCTTAGTTGAGGCTTTGTGACATTTGCAGGTTTCTTAACTATTTGGTTTTAATTGACAATATTATTGATTGTAAATCATTTGACAGAAATTACCTTTTATCTTAAAGTTTAGATGTACCTAGAGGATACTAAGAGACACATGTGTTCAATGAAAACATTACAGTAATAGTGTAAGGAGTTGAAATGTGCCCCATTTGGTACAAGTTAGTTTCCCCCACGGAAGAACTTGGTTAGAAAAATGACTGTAGCTGAGAATTGAATTGTTCACCCGATTCAAATTTAACAAATGTTTATTTAGCATTCACTATGTGAATCTAGTGGTAATAAGAATGAGTAAAAAAACAACCACATAATATCCAATTCCTTTACACACTCAACTTTTAATTCACGTTAGATAATGATAATTCCCAAATCAGAGATGTGAACAAGTAAATGATCGGACTTAAAAGTCAGGGAAATTAATTTTTTTTGGAGTTGGTGGTATAGGAAGGACAAGGCAAATGATCATCATGGGTAATTAATTAGAACAGCTGTGGAGGAAGGTGTTGCAAAAAAGGTAGGTCACAAAAGTTATAGCACAAAAATGGAATCTCCAGGGTAAGTGTGAGTTAGAATCAATGGAGAACTTTTGTTGGTGTAACAGTGACCTAACTTTGTAGGAACCAGCAAATCACATGCAGAATGAGTCAGGACAGCACCTTTATCAGCCCTGCTTCATGGGAAGGGGAATTGGAGGTTGACCGTTGATGGAAGATAATTTTTCAGCTATCTTGAGTCCATTACCAAAATCAAATTGCTCTCAGGTGTATTCTGGCTTATGGTGACCCCACATGTGGCCGAGTAGAACTGAGCTCCTTAGAGTTTTCGATGGCTGAGTTTTCAAAAGTAGATCACTAGGGTTTTCTTCACAGGCACTTCTGGGTATACTTGAACTTTCAGACTTTCAGTTAGCAGATGAGCAAGTTATTCTTTTTTTTTTTT
>NW_006408657.1:3137364-3173574 GCF_000296735.1 Chrysochloris asiatica | reverse complement strand
GGGCGGGTCTAGCGGTGCGTCCAGTGGGCAAGGCGGAGCTAGCTAGCGGGCAGTCCGATGGGCGGGGCAGGGGTCTCTTGGGGTCCAGAGGTCGGGGTTGGGCTTGTTCGGGAGTCGGTGGGTGGGGCTGGGTCTTGCATGATCAGATAGGTGGGGCGGTGCTAGCAGTGGGTCCTGTGGGCGGGGCAGGGCTTGCCCGAGGTCCTGCAAGCAGTGAGGGTCCCACTGGGTGTTCTGGCGACCTGTGTGGGGCTCTTGCTTGTTTTGGTGTGTGGGCGGGGTCAACGGGGTGCAGGCGAGTGGTCCGAGCCAGAGGGAATGATTCCGTGGGGTAGCATGGCTTCGGAGTTCCCGGCGATCCTTGTGCAAGGGGCGGGGCTGGGCTGGGTCGCAGTGCAATCAGTCAGAAGGGTAGGGGCTAGCGATGGGTCCCGTGGGTAGGGTGGTGCTCGCGCAAGGTTTCGGCAAGCAGTGTGGGGGCTGTGGGGGGTTCGGGTGGCCTGTGTGGGGCTCTCGCTTGTTATTGCGTGTGGGCAGGGTCAGCGGGCGTGCATTCTAAAGGTTAGGGCTTGCTCCGGTGGGTGCTCACGATCCGGTTTAGTCTAGGAAGGTGGGGATGCGGGGATCAAGGGGGTAATGGGGCAGGTGAGTGTAGTTCAATTGTGCGGGGTAGAGGCCGCTTGGGTGGGCGGATAAAGTCTGTGCCTGATGACCTCAGACAGTCTCTGTTTTTTTTTTTTTTTTCTTTCTCCTCTCTGTGTTAATTGACTTCTCTCTATCCCCTGCAAGTGCTGAAATTACAAGCTAGGGCAGAGGTCCCTCTCCTTCTCTTCCCCTTGTCTTCAGTGGCTCCTTTTGTTCAAGGCTCCCTGGAAACACTCCTTTTGGCACAAGCTAGTTCCAGCTCCGCCCACCCAAGCTCTAAAAGAGTTGGGGATGTTACTTCTCACAGCCACAGGCACAAGTTTAAAAAGCCAGTAATTCCTTAGTACCGTGAGTTTTTTAAAAAGCAAGTTTAAGATTTTGAAGTACTGAGAGTTATGGTGGCTGTAAGGGTGTGGGTTCGCCACAGGAAGGTTTCTTTCGTGAGTTTCACTGAAACCAGAGCCCCTCTAACCTGTGCCATCTGGCCACCTTGGCAAACCAGAAGTCCTCCATCGTAACTTTTTTTTCACAGGGAAGGATCAGTCGATGAAAACGTTTGATAACGTGTTTTACTAATAAATAATTATGCTTTCTACCAGAAGCATTTCCCAGTTCATGTTCAAAAGGGAAAGTTTTTAGGATAATCATAGATCCTATGTGAAAAAAGGATTTGTTGTCACTTTTTGCTTTTTTAATTTCCAATCTTTTTGTGTATACTGACTTAAAAGGTGGTTTTGCACATGGGATTCTTAGAGCCTCATAGGTTAGAATACTCTGAGTAAAGAGAAAATATTATTACTGAAAACATTTTTCTGGATTGTTATTCCAGAGAACATGTCTTTAAAAAACACCCTACTCAAATAAATAAACAAACAAACAAACAAACTTCCCTAGTCTTCGAAAGTGACTTTAACCATTATGTTTACTTTGTTGTTCTGAATAATAGAGTATTCAGAGCTTGGATTAGAGCCTAATTCTTCAGCCAGTAGTTGGTTATATAGACTAAGTCTCCCTTACTCTTTATTCCAAGCCCTGATGTGGCACTGTAAGATAAGCACTGGACCGCAAGGTTGTTTTAAACTGAAAGGTCAGCAGTTCTAACCCACCAGCTGCTCCTCAGAAACACTATATAGGGTCTCTATGAGTCAGAACCGATTCCATGGCACATAAACACCACCACCACCATGAGTCAGAACCAATTCGATGAGAGTTAACATCAACAACAACAACTCTTTATTATGGACTCCTGGTGTGGTGATGTAGGATACGTAAGGGACTGTGAACCACAAGGCAAACAATTTGAGCCCACCAGAAATCCTGTACAGGGTCACTATGGGTCGGAATTGAATCGAAGGCACTAAACACCACCACTACTCTGTTCTATAATACCTTATATTTGGGCTTCGTATATTTACCCTGCATTGTAAGGTCCTCAAATCCACTGTGAAGGTTGGTGAGTCATAGATCAGAAATAAACAAAATGCGATAATAATAAAAATAATAATAGATGACTTCTATAAAGCACTTAGTGTGCACCAGGCTCTGTGTGACATGCTACAGTGGATAATTGATTATCCCTAGTAATCTTGTGAGTCATGTACTGTTATAATCTCCATTTTTCAGATGGGCAAACTGAGGATCAGTGGCCTCAGGTGACTTTCCCAAGAACATAGTGGTAGCAAGTAGAGGGGCTTCTTTATCTAGAGGGGCTGTATTTGAATGCAGGAGGCCTACAGGATCAGCTCCATAATTAGCACTCTATAGAATATCACTGTAGGAAAAAAGTCCCTAAGAGAAGAGGTTTTATGTCTTGTATACTAGGTTTACCATTGAATAATCCATATATGTTTTGTTTCAAGGAATTGATTATAATCACCACGATTCTTTTGCTGACCTCCCTTATTGTATATTACCAACACATTCACACAAGTGTATTTTATCTACCTTCTAGTGTAAATATATTTCTTCTAATTAGTAATTTACCTTCTCTCCCCCTCAAACTCTCATAATCATCAAATAATATATCTTTTAATGTGAAAACCTTTTAAATACTATTGGACGCATACAATATTTGTACTTTTGCGACTGAATTATTTTACTCAGAATAAGCTCCAGGTTCATTCATGTTATGACGTATTTTATGGGTTTAAAAAAAATTATTCAAAGTTCTATTTAAACTTCAAATTTAGATTACCAGGAGATCTGGTGTGATACTGCAGGATAACCTCTGGGCTATTAACTGTCAAATCAACAGTTCAAAACCCACCAGTCACTCCTGGAAGCCCTATTTGTTGTTGTTAAGTGCCATCGAGTGTATTCTGACTCATAGTGAGCCTGTATAGAGCTTCCAAGGTGTAGCTGGTAGGTTTGAACCACCAACCTTGTAGTTATACAAGATTGCAATTAGTCAGAAACAATTCAAAGACACTTAAAAACAAAAAGATGTCTTGTATACACATCAAGCAAATTTTTGAGCAATCACTTTTAAACTCCTTTGAATAATACTTATTCTCCATTTACAAACTCATTTACAACTTTAAGTATTTCTCATAGCACCCATAAATTCAATAAATAGCTCTTTTATTTTTAAGTACTGTATTTCAATTGTCTGAAAGCTTCTCAAGTGATATAAAGAAGTAAAAGAAAAATTACATAAATCAAAGGTATGCTATAATACCCATGTTAGCATCTTTTATACAAAAGCTTATTTATTCTCCACCCCTACAAGAAATGGAAATTGTACCAAGATAGATTATGAGGTGATTTTGAAACCCTTCTTGAACCATTCGTCCTTTAAGCAGAGTATATTGTTAAGCAGACTATGTTGAATCCTGAGGACACATTCTCAGAATACTGGTTTTTTTTATATATGAATAAAGTACATAAGATTGAAAAGGGAAACAATTGTTTTAAAATGTAATTATAAAAATATTAATGGGATTTGTAATATACTCATATGAGAAAGAGCCTTGGTGTGGCACTGCAGCATAAACATTGGACTGCTAACCACAAGGAAAACAATTCAGACCCTCCAGCCAATCTAGTCTTAAAAGGGTTGCTATGAATCAGAAATAACTCTACGGCACACAACACAACAACAATGATATGAGAAACCTACTATGTTGATTCCAACTCATAATGACCCTATGTTGGGTTTCTGAGAATATAAAGACTTACTCAAGCAGACAAGCTTCATCTTTCTCCTGTGGAGCAGGTGGGGGATTTGAACCTCTGACCTTGATAAGAATAGTCCAATGCCTAACTTCCTAAACCAGCCTGGCTCTTTATATAAATATGAGTTTGCGGGGAAATGCATTATCACTGAATTCTAATTTTCCTTGAACTTTTTATAAAGGAGTATTTATGTGATGCTGTGCGTTAATGCACTGGGCTGCAAAGTCAGTTTGAACCGCAAGGTTGGTGGTTCAATCTTACCAACTCCTCCTCAGAAACCCTATACATGGGCGCTTTGGATCAGAACCAACTCGACAGCACTGAACAACAACAACAACACCATCATTTCGAAAGAGAAATGACTGTAAACAACATATTTAGATATTTCCAATAGGTGTGATGTAGAAATATCTTCAACTTTGGTGATAAAATTACAAGTACTTCTTATAATGTTTAGGTCCTTTAATCAAAATAAAAAAGAAATACTCATTTTTGTTGTTGTTGTTGTTGTTAAGTGCCGTCGAGTCGGTTCCAACCCATAGTGACCCTATACAGGGTTTCCGAGGCTGTAAATCTTTATGGGAGCAGAAAGCCTCATCTTTCTCCCACGGAGCGGCTGGTAGTTTCGAACTGCTGACTTTGCAGTTCGCAGCCCGATTCGTAACCACTAAGCTACCAGAGCTCCTTTGTTAGAGATAAGAAAAAATGAATATGTATTTTTTTTCTTATCCAAGTTCAAGGACTCCCTGAGTTTAGACCATAAACCTCCCACCTGCCCCTTGTAGACTTCTTATTGAGAAAACCCCTGTCTTAGAGTTTAGTAATAAAATGCAGTTTATTTCCTCTCATTTGACAGCAACCATATTGTTGTTTTTAAGTGCCATTGAATAGGTTCCAACTCAAAGCAACACTGTACAAGGTTTCTGGTGAGTGACCAGTGCGTTTGAACCATGGACCTTACAGTTAGCAGACTAGTGCTTATCCTACAGCGCCCCAACAGCAGTCCAACAACTGTATTTTTGTTGTTGTTAAGTGCTTTGGAGTCAGTTCTGAGTCATAGTGACCCTGTATAGGGTTTCTGAGGAGCAGCTGGTGAATTTGACCCGATAACATATCGTAATTTGAATTCTCTCTCCACTTGAAATCCCAAGGATAAGTGTTTGTTGATTTCAGGCAACTATTCTTAGCTTATTTTGTTGTTGTTGTTAAGTGCCCTGGAGTCTGTTCTGATCATAGTGACCCTGTACAGGGTTTCAGAGGGTGTAAATCTTTACGGGAGTAGAAAGCCTCATCTTTCTCCCTTGGAGCGGCTGGTAGTTTCGAACCGCTGACCTTAAGGTTCACAGCCTGATTTGTAACCACTACTCTACCAGATATGCTTGCATCTTAGTCATAGCTACCTTTAGACTTTTAACACAAAATAGGATCATGCGAGTGCTGAGAGTGATCTCAAAGAACAACCTTTTTAACTTCCTTCATTTTCCTAGAAGGAATGAATGCTCAGATAGGTCCCCTGATGCGTTCAAATTACACAGTCACTGGCAAAGCTGTTTTTTGTTTGTTTGTTTGTTTTTGGTAAGGTTTTTATTGTGGATTGAGTAAAAGTTTACAGAGCAAATCATCAGTTTAATATTCAACAAATCATACACCTTGTTTCATTACAATGATTTTAATCCCCTCCTTGTGCCATCAGTTAACACAATTTCTGTCTGTTCATTTTAGCATTTTTTATAAACAAAAAAATCTATGAAGGTATATGTAATAATTTACATCTCAAAAGGGCACATTCTGCAAGTTGGCCTCCTGGCCGCTAGCTCTTAGTCCCTCTCTTCCCATGAATCTAGAGTCCTCAGCCACTCCCTGTCTCCATGCCCCCATCTCAGCCTCTGAATCTGGTGTCACTGCTTCTTTGGATAAGGTCCCGCATTCTGCTTGTGCTCTTCTCCATTGATGGTCCTAGGGTCCTCTGGTTCTCGTCGGTAAGATTAACCACTCCCTGTTTTTGTTACAAAACTTCTACCTTTACAATTGTGAAAATCGCAATTAGTCATGACGAAAATTGTTCACTATTGTATCATACGAGTCTTATCCCCATCTCTTTCCACCAGACCTATCTAGACAAGATGAAAACTATTCAGTGGGGACTCTTCCTTTCCCCACATACTCTTAAACTAAACTATCTCTTAAATCCTTGTAAGCCAGTCACTTTTGTGCCTTGATCGCCCCCTCATATTAGGTAGCCAATGTCTAAGTTGCCCATTCCTATGTACCCTGTGTACAGAGGGGATAGCATTGATACTTGATGTGAAGACTCCTAACCTCTCTGTTAGTATTTAGAGTTACTACCTCCATGAGTATAGTTCAGGTTCATCAAATTGTAGCAATTTACCCTTGTTTCCTATATCAAAAAAAAAAATTTTTCCCCCCAATCTGCCTCTAGTCGCATTCTGATTATCAAGCCATCGAGGCCAGGTCAAATGGGTACTGTCTGCAAGTTTCGGTGTTCTTGTGAATCTCCCCTCACTTCATTTCAGCTGATTGCTTCTCTCTCAGCTCTAGCCCTCTGTGGCTATGTCCTTGTCCACGGGTTCAAGTGTCCTCAGGTCTCACCACACTTTGGAGCAACCATCCCTTACTCTTCTCTCTCATCTCCAGGTCAACAGAAGTCAGTGGACTGTGGTTGAACTCAGCACATTTCATCATTGCTGCCTTTCCCCCCTCTTACACTCACCACTAGACCAATGTGGTAGCCCGCAAGATTACATGCCTGTTTGTATGTTCCCTTTGAGTTTCCGTCTTAGAGGGGGGTTTGTCCTGGTGACAAGCTTGCTTATTCTTGTAGTAGCCAGTCATGCTGACATTTTTGTTTTGTTTTTCTTCTGATGATCTTTCTTTGAAGATGTATCTTCTGTTGCTCTATCTGTTCCAGGCTTATTTGCTTGTCCTTGCTTGTGGAAATGTCCCACCTCATAAGGTTCTGGGTGGGACTCAGGATTCTACCTAAGATCCCATTCTCAGCAAAGGCCTGTTTCCCTGGGCAAGTTCTAGAAATCATTTTAGGTATTCCAATTAGTTTTAGGCTGAAGATGGGCTTACAAGTTTTCTGTAATCATGTTTCCCAATATTCCTTTCTATGCCACTCAAGTCTCTATTTTACAATAGTAATCAAGGGAAACCAATATTCTTAAGACAGTCAAGCAGTTTAGTATTATATCTCCTCTTCAAGCTATGCCTAGATCCCTGTATCACAGAGCCCTGTTGTTCCAAGGTTGAGCATGCATCACTAATTACCTCTGTCCCACTTAGGGCATGCAAACCTGTCTCAGTGTTCCTCTCTCTATCTTGTTCTTCTGCCTCCTCTTGTATTCCTCTCCCCAACACCCGAACTAAACCTCCCACCCCAACCCCACTGTTGTAGTTACCTTATATTTCATTAACTCTTCCCTTTATTTAAGACAGTCTATTTTATCCTGTAGTCTACCTGACCTTCCCACAACCTGGATCTCTGTTCCTCTGTGTTTACCTTCTTTCACATTGTAATTATTTTGATCATAGACTGACCTCCCAGATCCTCTGTTCTTATAATTTTATTCTGTTCTTGACTCTTCCATTTGACGATTGAGTTCAGGGTGATACTACCAAGTACGTCATTCTCTGGTTGTTGTCTGTTCTTGTTTGTTCTCAGTCCACAGAACTTCCTTTAGGATGTTTTTCACAGCAGGGTTGGCTTTGGCTAAATCCCTTAGTTTCTGTTTATCCTAGAATGTTTTGATTATACCATTGTATTTGATTGACAGCTTTGCTAGGTAGAATCTTTAATGAAGGTTTTAAAAATCTTGTCCACTGTTCACCTGCATCAGAATCAGCTGGCAACCTGCATTTCTTAATAGACTCACTGAGGTGGTTCTATAGTAATTAAAGACTGAGGAACATAGTAAGTTTTTGAGGTTTATTCTTTTCCACTGAATCACTGTAATTGCTGTTAAGTGCCATCAAGTCTGTTGTGAATTATAGCAACCCTTTATGGGATTTTTGAAGAGTGAGTGATAGGTTTGACTAGCCAATCTTTTGTGTAGCAGTCCAGTGCTTATCCTACAGTGCCACAAAAGGACTCCATAATATCTGGACACACACAAATAAGGAGAGAGAGATATAACTCAATTTCTCAACAAGATTAGTAGTCACAAATCTGAAGACCAAAGGTTCAAGGATTGAGTTTTCAACAGAAGGGTGTTTATTCCCATGAGATTAAAAAGAAGATGTGAAGAGTACAAGTATGGATTGAATTGTGCTTTGGAAACATTAATGTGTGTTGAAATCCTAAAACTTAAACCTGTTGATGCAATCCTGTTTGGCAATAGGGTTTGCTTTATTATGTCAATTATATCATAAATGAATATTTTGGTGTCCTGGTGTGGTGTTCTAGGATAAGCACTGGACTGCTAACTCCAAGGTTGGTGAATCAAACCTGCCAGCTACTTCTTGGAAGCCCTATACAGTGTCATTATAAGTTGGAATGAACTTGATGGCACTTAACAACCACTAGAGTATGGTGGTGGTGATGGTGTGCTGCGTAGTTGATTCCTACTCATAGCAACCCTATATAGAATCTCCGAAGCTGTAAATCTTTAGTGGAGCATTAAGTCTCATCGTTTTTCTGAGTAGCTGCTGGTGTATTCGAACTGTTGAACTTGTGGTTAGCAACTCAACTCTTGACCCACTACGCTATCAGAGTATGTTGTTGTTGTTAAGTGTGGTTGAGTCAGTTCCAACAAATTCTAAATCTAACCACTTGAGTTCTAAGAAGAGAGGACTAAATATACACAGACACAGTGGAAAATCTGTTGATGTATTATTGTGCATTACCAATTGATTCCCACTCATAATGACTGTATAGGACTGAGGAGAACTGACCAATAGGGTCACCTAGACTGTAATCTTTGGAGTCCTCTTGTAACACTGTAGGATAAACATTAGAACACAAGGTCTGTTTGAACCGAAAGGTCAGAAGTTCAAATCCACTAGCTGCTCCATGGAAAACCAATATAAGGTCACTGTGAGTTGGAACTGACTTGATGGCACTTATGGAGGAAGAGCAGCTAGTGGGTTTGAACTTTCAACTTTTTTATTACAGCCTAACTCTTAACCAGTGCACAACCAGTGCTCCTTGTGGAAGTCATATGTCATGTGAGAACCTGTATAAGTCAAGGAATGCCCCATACTAATGACAAGGAAAGATTTGACAGGGCTGAGATCCTCAATAGAGAAAGCATGAAATGGTCATGTGAATTGATTCATTGAACAGATAAAAATGATTGAAAGTTAGCACATCAAAAACTATGTGATGAAGGGATGAATTGTCCTAATAGCCTACAGCATGTTGATCATGAAAAGAATGACATCTCCTAAGTTTTAAGGAACTCATTTTCCATTCAGAAATCAGTGTTGATAATTTCATGATCATCCTCCCTTGGAATCTTCTGTTAATACAGCTTATTCTATTTGTTCTTTCATCTTGATGTGGATATGCATATCATCACTGGAGCTATCATATCCTTTCCATATCAATTTAGGAGTGCCAAGATTGCCTCCTGGTGCGTTGGTTAAAGTTCTAACCTTTAGTTCAAAGCCACCGGCTGCACTGAAAGAGAAAGTGTGTTTCTATAAAGATATCAGCCTTGGAAAGCCTGAATAGAACAGTTCTACTCTCTCCTACAAGCTTTGTGGTTCAAGCTCACCAGTCGCTCCTTGGAAACCCTATGCAGGGTTGCTTTGGGTCGGAACCGACTCATCGATACTTCACAACAGCAACTCTCTCCTACAGGGTCAGTATTGACATCACTGCAGTGGGCTTTTCATTTTTTGTTTGTGAGTGCGTAGATGCATCAGTCTTATTTGCATCAATGTGTTTTCTTCTATTGTTGCTATGGAGATATGAGTATTCTCTGAATGACTTAGTCCTCCAAGACCATAAACTATCATGCAAGGAAAAGGTCTTTTCAATTCTGGATTACTGCAAACTTATATATCATTGTGACCTTTGTTCTCAAAGTGAGAACAAAATGATGCAGACCCATCTCAGAGACTCATAGCAATAACTATCTGCTGTGTTCACCATAAGTCATTTCAGTCATGTTCATTTTTTTCAGCTGCTCAACTTTATCTCCTATGGGATGAGGCAACCTGTGTTTATATCATCATCATGGAATCTTACCCTTTTTTTAATGACCTACATTCTACATCATTGGCACTCAATATACTGAGTATTTTGCAATGTTGATCTCTGGTCTTAACCATGAATTTCACATGCTTTCTTAGAAATACAATATTGGAGCCTTTCTTATGGTAAAAATTTTAGACTTGGGGTAGAACATTTATTGTATTTCCTCAAGTAGGGGGAAAAGTGTCAGTTGATGTTTCAAGATATTAACTTGCTACATAATTTTAAGTATGAAGGGGAAAATAACTTAAACTTTTAATCTTTTATAATTGTATATAGACTAACAAGATTAGTTTAAAGAAGAAGGTGTGATGAAGAGCCAAGACTGAGGCATAAAGGCCACAATTTAAAATATTTTAAAGTGTCAAAGGAGAATATTGAAAGTGTCATAGACTGTCAAAGGAACCAACAGATCTGTGTTGGAAGAAGTGCAGCCAGAGTGCTCCTTGGAGGCCAGGATGGCTAAACTTCATCTCTCATACTTCAGACACATTGTCAGGAGGGACCAGTCACTGGAGAAGATATCATGTTTTGTAGGATAGAAGGACAGAGAAAAAGAGGAAGACCCCAACAAGATGGATTGGCCAAGTGGCAGTATCGATGGACTCAAGCATGGCAACAGTAGTGAGGTTGGCCCAGGATTGGGCAGTGTTTCGTTCTGCTATTTATAGGGTAGCTATAAGTCAGTCCCAACTCGATGGCACCTAACAACAACAACAAGGTTTCAAAAATTTTGGAAGAAAGAAGTTTCAAGTGAAATGATGGTGAGGCAGAGAAAAAATGGGCCAAGAGACATGAATAAAAATATGAAAATAGTTGCAGATTGAGGAGGGACAGACTACAGCTAAGAAAGTCAGTGAAAGACATTTTTGTAATTGTAGGACATGGTACCAAGATCTAGAAAACCAATAAATAGAAAACAATTTTCAGCCCCAAGTTTATTATTGACTAAATTCAGGATCCAACTGGCATATTTTTATTGAGTATGGTGCCATGTCCTGGTGTGGCGCTGAAATGCAAGGTCAATTTGAACAGCAAGGATAGTGGTTCAAACTTAACTAGCTGCTCCTTGGAAATCCTATTACAGGGTCACTATGAGTTAGAACCGACTCAACAGCACTTCACAACAATAAAGTTTTGACATTTCAAACCCATGTGTGCGTGGAAACTATTGACGACTGGTGCCAATTATTACTACCATAAATGTTTGTTAAAATGTGAATATTATGCTTCTGTTCCGCATTGTTTTGTTTTTCATTTTCATTATTATTGCTATGTGTTGACTGTTTTATATTACTGAATAAGTATTTTCCTTGAAACTTTAGAATTGTTATTCTTCAACCAATTCCTAATGTAATATGCATAAAAATATAGAGGACTGGGGCACCAGCAGTGTTTTCCTCATATTAAGCCTACTTGGTTTTGAGATTAATATGTGGTCAAATTGGTTTTAGTCACAGAAGAATACATTAAGGAAAAGGAAGTCCTTTTTAATGATCATGTATATTTTTAAGTGTCTCTAAGGAGTTGTTATGGTTGGATTATGAGAATGTTGTTTGTAATAATTGAAGTGTTATTATAACAGGATGATGCCTTTTTGGTGAACTAAAGCAAATAATGTCATTTAGTATTCTGGGTTTTTTTGAACTAAAGAAAATAATGTCATTTAGTATTCTTGGGTTTTTTCACTTATTCATATGCATTAATAGATCAATTCTTGTTGGGCCAATTTATCATGGGATACCTCACACAATTATGTTCAGAATAAAATAGAAATAAAATTACCAAACATTTATGGACATAAATATAAAAAATAGGCTTTTGATAAGTTACTTCCTAAATTCATTTTTTCAAAGCACTCATACCATCTCATTTCTGAAACATGGAAAGCAGTATTTTCCTCCCTAATTTTTTCCTAATTTCAAAAAGAATAATTTAATACTTTTAATAAAATTCTTATAAGAGCCCTGTTACCACAATGTTAACAAAATGTTGACAGTTTGAACCAACCAGCCACATCTCACAGGAAAGATTGTTGTTGTTGTTGTTAAGTATTGTTCATTCCGTTGTGACTTATAACAACCCTGTAGAGAGTTTCCAAGGAGAAGCTGGTGTGTGTAAACTGCCCACCTTGCAGTTAGCAGTCCAGTGCTTATCCCATAGCACCATACCAGGACTCCCTAACAATCTTGGAAATTCTAGGGATGTTCCACTCTGTCCTGTAGAGTCGCCATGAGTCAGAATCAACTCCAAGGTTGTATTAAATAGTTAGAATATCTTACGTTATTAGTAAATATTCAAAAATGTACTTGGACTGATACAGGAGGGAAGATCTGGGAGACTGCTTAGAAGGATAAGAAAAGGCGGAGAAAGAATAAACATATAAAAATGCTTCGAATATGAAACAAATTACATAGGAATATAAAAAGTTTGCAAAAATACATCATCAACATGTTGACACTAGTTAAGTGGTGAGATGATTCGTTTTTTTCTTTTTATTCTGTATTTTTGATTTTCATAAAGAACATTTACTGTTATAACCAAAATAAAACATGTTTAAAGCTAGCAAGTAAAATTAATGTTTCCATTTTATTATAAATTTTTGTTTAAATCACCGTCTTAGACATTAAAGTTTAGCTTCATTTAAAGCTTTCTAAGTAGTTAAGGAGCCCTGTTGTGGCGCTGCGGGTTAATGTGCCTGACTGCAAAGTCGTGTGAACTGCGAAGTCAGCGGTTCAAGCTCACCAGCTGCTCCTTGGAATACCTATACAGGGTCGCTATGGTCGGAACTGACTCGATGGCACTTCAAAACAACAGTAGTTAAAATATTGGGATGCCAACTGAGAGGTTGGCTGTTTAAACTCACCAGCTGATTCTGAGGAGAAAAATGTGACATTTTGACTCTGTAAAATCCTTTGAAATCCTAAAGAGCAGTCGACTCTTTCTTATAGGATTGCAATGAGTTGAAATCAACTGTAAGACATTTTTTTAAAATTGTATTTATGTAATGTTTGAAATTTTAAATTAGGGGGCAAAGAGGTAGGGCCTTCAGTAAAGTCAGTGAGTGCCTACCTTTGAAAAATCAGTAAAGATTTGATAGTTTCTCGGTGTGTGTGTGTTTGTTTTAATCTAGTAATTCATACTTTTAAACCAAGGGATGTTCCATTTAATTTTTGCCTGATAATATTCTTGTGAAATTGTTGTTTTCTTGAAATAATGCATTTTGTACAGCAATGTTTTATAATCAGCAAATGTTTTGTGTTGATAAGGACGAATTACTGAATTAGATCCATTTTGCAGTTCAGTAATGTAATAACAGAATCTTTCTGATAAGAACTTCTCTTCAAAGAGCTACTAAAGTAATTTTTTTCCTAATTTTTAAGCGAAAAGGCTCCATTTATAATTTGTGACGAATTTACATTAAAATTTTTAAATGTTCTCATGAACTTTGTGAGGAGATTCTGCCAAACCTGCTCATTACCCTTTGACTATTCTTCAGCTTAATTTATTTAAAACTATTTTTCTAGAAACACTGACCAAAACGGTGACAGTCTTAATTCACAGAGAATTCTTTTTGATTCACCATTCTTATTTGGAAAACGTCTGAATGATAATCCACTGTAAATTAGAGCTCATAATGATGAAAAGTAGATAAACAGGAATTGTTATCTATACTGACAACAAAGTAAAAAAATCAGTAAATGGAACTGAAAAGTCCATCAAAAATAGTTTTAACATCTCTTACCACCTGAGTGAATTTCAAGTGAACATGTACGGGCAAGAAATGCACTCTTTGATATATTTGTAATATGTAACTATTAAAGAAGAGCTAGCAAATCGTATTTATTTAAATTTAAAGGCAGCTGCAGAGATCTTTTCAAGCCAATGCTTTATTTCTTTATTGCTCAGTGAAGCTGAGAATTGAAAACAATAGGTTTTACTAATCATTCCTCTTTTGGAAGATGGGATCGGAGGGGCTGTGTAGAGTCTGCCTACTGTGCTTTCCCGCAGATTAGTTATTAAAGCCAAATCCCTGGAGACTTTTTTTATTTCCTCACATTTTCAGTTTAAGCAATGAAACAATGTTTGATGTCTCAAAGTCCTCTCCCCTAAAAATCCCAAGGGCTATATTCAAAATTAGATCTTTTAGAAAGAAATTCCCCATCTTTGTCATGATATTTCATTTGTTAAATATTGTTCTTCTCGGTATATACAAACTTTCATAGATGAACGTTCTATCAGTTAGGTATATCTGTAACAAGCCACCCTTGCATTCTGTATTGGAAACAATTGCTATTTTTTATTCTTTCAGATCTACAAAAGTTCGACAGGCAGTTCTTTAGCTCTCTGTTATGATTACTCATGTTTCTTGGGTCAACTGTGGTTTGAATCAGTGGCTTTGATAATATTGACTAAGAACTTCCACTGTCTACCCATCCATTACTTAGTCTTGTCTGACCTTATCTGGTGTAACTGGAACAACTCCAATCTGCTACAGGTTGTAAGCTTCAAAAAACAAACACAAAACAAAACAACAACAAAAAATCTCTCAAATTCACTGCCACTGAATAGATTTTAACTTATAGTGACCCATGTATAGGGTTTCCTAGGATACAAATCTGTAGGGGAGCAAAAAGCTCCATCTTTCTCTCAAGGAACAGTTACTGAGTTTGAACTGCCCATCTTGCTTTTCAAAGTCCAGTGCCTATCCTACAACAGTAACAGAGCTCTTTATAAGCATTGTTGTTCTTAAGTTCAGTTGAGTCAGTTCCGACCCATAGTGACCCTGTATAGGGTTCCTAAGGAGCAGCTGGTGAGCTTGAACCGCCAACCTTGCAGTTCAAATGGCTTTAGTAGTCTGGTACATTAACCCACAGCGCCACACCACGAGTCCTTTATAAGCTTAGGCATGTGTTTATGATAATGGCAAAGGTGTAAAGAAGAGAGCAAAAGTGGTTCAGCCCTTTTGAAACCTATGTTTGGAAGTGGCACACCATCAGTTCAACTACAATTGTATTTCTTAATGCAAGTCAAAGGTCAACTCAGATTCAAGCAACAGGAAAATAAGCAAATCGTTCAAATCTCTGCCTCTGTCTTTCTGCAAGTATCTCTTCTCCTTTTCTTAAAAGGACACCAGTTAATTGAATTAAGGGTTAATCTAATCCAGCTTTGTGTCCTCTTAATTTATTTACATATGTAAAGACCATATTCCCAAGTAAAATCAGATTCCCAGGCATAGGGGCTAGGGATTGAGCATATCTCTTCTAGGGTACACATTTGAACCCATAATATTTCTGCTCCCTTAATTTGGCAATGCAACCAGGCAGACCAGGAACACTGGTCGTGCAGTGGGTAAAGTGCTCAGCTGCTAACAGAAAGTTCAGTGCTTTGAAGTCACTAGTCTCTGCAAAGGAGAATGACATGGCAGTCTGCTACAGTAAAGATTTATACAGCCTTGGAAACTGTTCAGATCAGTTCTACTCTGCCCTACAGAGTCCTGATGGGATGAAATCATTTTAGAGGCAGTAGGGATCAGCAGCCCCTCTTTAGAAACAATGGAAGAAAAGAGAATGAACGGACCAAAACTGACTTCCTTTGTGGGTTGTTTTTGTAAAGTGCCATCTAGTCAGTTTCAACTCATAGCGGTTCTGTATAGGGTTTCCAAGGACATCTGGTGGGTTTGAACTGCTGACCTTGTGATTATCCAGTACTTCTCCTAAGTGTCACACCAGGGAAATGAAAAATTTGGATGCACACATTATTTTTCATGAACATTACGATTGGGAAATTATAAGAATGTAAGTATTTCCAAACCAATTTTGCCTAATTAATTAAAGGGATTTTCATTTGCCCTTAATCAATGTTGTGCCCTTCTACTTAATCTGAACCAGTCTGTATAATGCATTCCCACTCTGTTTTGCTTGGAGCTCAGAGTTTATATTTGTTGGCATTTTCTGGTTAGTTTGCTCATTGTGTCATAATGTAGTTTTAAGTTTTTTTTCTTTTAGGACAATCATAGTGTTGTTTAGATGCTTTGAAGCAAAATGCTACTTCTTGTCAATCTTATATCTTGCTGTTTCTTTCAAACAAGATCAACTGAGATAGAATGTAAACAATATCTATTTTTATTAGTAGCTATTTTATACTTAAGGAGCTCTGGTAGTGTAGTGGTTACGAATCGGACTTCGAACTGCAAGTTCAGCAGTTCGAAACTAACAGCTACTCCCGCAGGAGAAAGATGAGGCTTTCTGATCCCGTAAAGATTTACAGCTTTGGAAACCCTGTTCAGGGTTGCTGGTGGTCAGAACCAACTCGATGGCACTTAAACAACAACAAACAACAACATTTTATACTGGACCTATGTGAATCAATAGTAGGTTGAGTTTCTCTTTCAGAATTTTAAATTTATAAGGTACATTTACACTGGTGTATATTAATTAGCTACCATCATAGTCTTAAATTTTCCAAATATTTTTTTTTAAAATACATAGGTTGAGATTGTATCAGAAATATAAACCAGACAATTCTTTGCTGTGATGTTATTAATTTGAGCTTCAGAATACCTTATGAAATACTACTGATCTGTCTAATATATACGGAGCTCTGTGGTGCAGTATGGCAAACATTGTTGAGGAGCTGCTAACCACAAGATCAGAAGTTCAAGCCCACCAGCCACTCTGAAGGAGAACTATGCTACAGTAGAGATTTGTAGCATCGGAAACATTAAGGTGCAATTATCCTCTGTCCTGCAGCGAGTCGGTATGAGTCGGAATTGACTCAGTGGCAGCAGGTGGGTTATCTAATTTACGGATGTGAAAACTGAGTCCTAGGTTAAGAAATTAGTTTTATTACAAGATATGTTAAAGTTTTACCTGATCAGACAACAAACCATTTGTTGTTAAACTTACTTCATAATAGACTATTTACAGATTATGACTTAATTTCCATTAACTACTGCTGTGGTGGCTGTAGAAAGTTCTTATGCACAATCTGATTGAATTATTTCTACTGTACTTAACAGTATAGTATACATTTTGGGTCTTAGTGATTATGTTTTATAAAGAGCAACTGCTAAGTAACATTTCATATCTGGGCACATTGTGAAACTGTTGTATTATCTAACACAGGTTTTGAGCACTTCTTGGCTCCAAGGAATAACTTGATGTTATCTTGATTATCTTTGTAGATCATATTTTTAGTGCTGTTTCTAATATATATAAACCTTCTAAAAGTATCTGATGCTAAGGAATAATTAATAAATACATGTTCATTTCCATCTGTTAAAGCCCATGAAACATTGCAGTGCATTGATGCCCCTATTAAGGAAGAGTATATGTCCCAGTGATACCAGTTGGCTCTTTGAAATGTCATTACCAGAGGCAGAAATATTTTAAGAAGCGTGGTGTGGAACATTTATTTCCTGATGGGTGTTCTGTAACATCTTGTCTCAAAGGGGATTTGTTTCCATGTATGAGATGTTGAATGTCTTTGGCTTATACATGCAGATGTTTTCTCCACTTCCTGTCTTTCTTTTATGCCTAACCTTTGTGTACTATTATCAGCAGGTTCCCTTTTCCTCTGGCTTCCAGTGGAGTTGGACAATGAGAGCTCTCTCAGGAGATCAGAGGGAGCAGGGAAAGAGAGACTAGTGCATTTTTTCACTGCAAGCTGACTGCATTCCTCACACATATATTATTACAGATTCAGACAGGTGGTCCTCAACTCTTTATGGTGGTGTTGTTACTTTTGTGTACCACTTAGTTGGTTTCGGCTCACAGTGTCCCTCTATGTAGTTTCCAAGGATCGGCTGGTGGATTTGAACCATCGACGTTGCAGTTAGCAGCCCGGTGTTCATTCTGCAGTGCTACAATCAATCTCTCTCTCTTAAGTCTCTTTCTCTCTGTTCTCCAATATCAGTAGTGGCTATGTGGTGTTGGAGTCGGTTGTGACTACTAGCAACCCACTCTGGTAGCGTAGTGCTTATGAATCGGTCTGTGAACCGCAAGGTCAGCAGTTCGAATCTATCAGCTGTTCAGTGGGAGAAAGATGAAGCTTTCTGCTCCCGTAAAGATTTACAGCCTCAGAAATCCTGTGCAGGGTCGCTATGATTTGGAATCGACTCCAAGGTATATAACCACCACCACCATAGGGTTTCTGAGGATGTAAAGCTTTATCAGAGCAAAAAGCTTCATCTGTCTCCCCTGGAACCGCTGTTAGTTTCTAAGTGATGAATGACCTTGAGGTTAGCAGCCCAACTTGTCACCACTTTTCTACCAACTCTTCTCTGTTTCTAGTCCAAGTAGTTTCCTTATGCACTGCTCTCATTTTTGTTAAGAGTCCCTTATTAAGTCTCCTAAAATTGTCCACGTCCTGCCAGGAACCTTGACCCTCAAAGAGAGCCCCTGTCTTCATCCTCCCATGAGCATCAGATTGATTATAACTCATAGCAACACTATAGGATCGAGGAGAAGGTTCACATAGGCTTTTTTAGGCTATAAAATTGTTGTGGCAGTAAACAGAAGGCATCATTGTTCTTAGTGTCGCTGTTACTACAAGTGGACCCCATTACCCACAGAAATGTATTCTCTCACAGTTTTTGAGGGCAGAAACCAAATTTAGAGCTCTGGCTAGGAAAGAGGTCCATGACTCTTTTCAGCATTCCTTGGAGATCTCCATGTTTCAATGAATCAGTCTTCCTCTGGATCTAGTGCCTTCACAGTGCAGGGACCACACGGCACTGAACTGTCCATTAAAAAACATTTGAAATACCAAATATTTAGTTGCATATGCTATTGGGTGACATAAAATGTGTCCCTCATATTTTTGAACCATCACCATTATCCATTTCCAAATTTTTCTGTCACCCTTAAACCTTTCCCTCTCCTTCCCATTTACCCCGGATACCTAGAAATCAACATTTGTCTCTACCCAGTTGTCTCTTTTCGATAGTTCATCTAAGTGGTATCATACAATAGTTACACTATTATGATTGACTTGTTTCAGTTCCGCCACTAGTTTGTCAGTGTGTCGTACATTGGTGGCTTGTGTGTTGCGGTGATGCTGGTTGTATTCCAACACTATTTGAAATACTCGCAGGGTTACCACGGTGGGCAGGTTTTAGTGGCGCTTCCAACTAAGGAAGAGGCAGACCCCTTCTGAAAGGTTAACCACTGGAATCTTTATGTATAGCAGTGCAACAGTGTTTGATATAGTACCGGAAGGTGAGCGAGATGTTTCATTAACATGATGTTTCAGGCTGCCATGTTGAAGCATGTATCAGGACTTTTCTTCATGGCTGAGTAATATTTCATTGTATGTCTGTTCAGCGGTTTATCTATTCATCTGTTGGTGAATATTAGGACTGTTTCCAACTTTTTACAATTGTGAATAGTACTGCAAAGATCATTTGTGTAAAATTGTCTTTTTGTATTCCTACTATCATTTCGTTTGGTTATATACATTAGAGTGGGGTTGCTGGGTCCCATGATAATTCTATACTTCACTTTTTGAGAATCCTACAAAATCCATATTTACTCTACCATTTTTGATCCCACCAGCAATATATGAGGCTTCCCATTTTTTCATACCTTGCCATGACCCGTTTTCTGAAAAATCATAGCTATATCTCATTGTGTTTTTTACTTGCAAGTCTCCAATAGCTAATGTTAGAGAGCATCCGTTCATGAGCACATTGGCCACTATTTGCTGAAATGTCTATTCAAGCCCTTTGACTACGATTCCCCCAAATTTTCTCCCAATCTAAAGGTCGTCTCTACTTTTTTTTGATAAAGTCCTTTGATGAGCAAAAGATTTTAATTTTGATGAGGTCAAATTTAGCTATATTTTCTCATTTTTCCTCCTGCTTTCATTGTTACCTGTAAGAAAGAACCTGTTAAGAAACCAGTCCCCACACATAACCCTGTTTCCTACTAAGAGTATTTGGTTGTATTTTTGCTGTTAGGAATTTTATCATTGTTGAGTTATTATTCATATATAGTGTGAGATATGGGTTCAGGTTCTTGCGCCCCCCTCCCTTTTGGTTTGTGGCAATGTAGTTATTCAGCACTTTATATGAGGGAGACTATTCATTTCTCTTTGAGTGTACTTAGCACCCTTGTTAACAATCAATTGACCATAGATGTTTATATCTGTACTCTCAATTATATCCCATTGGTCTAAATGTCTGTCATTATACCAGTATCATACTATTTTGATTACTGTAGCTTTATAGTATGTTTTGAGATTTGGAAAATGCATTTACTCCAACTCTAGTCTTCATTATTTCTTAGACTGCTTTGGCTCTTTGGGGCCTCTTACAGTTCTAGATAAATGTGAGGGTTGGTTTATTCAAGGAAGGTTGTTGGCATTTTTATGAGGAGTATATACTAGTTTAGCTAGTGTTGACATCTTATTTTCATAGGAGGCATTTTTATAGAAAGTGTTTTAATAGAAAGTATTTACCACTTTCATTTCCTAGATATTTGTGATCTCAGAGCATTATCTTGTCTTTCTGAGCAAAAAACAAATCTATGGCTTGATCTTTTTGTAAACAGAAATCCATGCTACATTTTCCTTAATATTTTTAACCTCAAACTCAAATTTTGTATGGTGTCCTCTATATTTTTTAATTAAAAGACCAATATAATTATGAAGATTCAGAAGTTACTTAAACACAGTCACAAATGCATTTATTTGCTCAAGTTTTACTTGGATTTTTTTCTTCACTTGGTTTATGCCACTTGCCACTCAGCTTGTCAGAACCTCTTTCTGTCACTGCCTATTATTCTGTGTTTTTTTTTTTTTTTATTTCACACAGAGAATGATCTGAGAGGATCATTGTATCCTTTGATGAATCTCTCACTATATTATTTGAGTTAGCAAGGCAGAAAACAATATATAAGTGAATACATTAAATTGTTGAGAAACATCAGAAGTTCATTTGGTGAATAAAAACGTAAGTCATGAAGGTGAATGAAAATATAGAGCTTCAGGAGCATATGACCCAATGACAATTTTATGTCTTATGAGTTCTAAAAATAGGTTTTGAATACTTTGGGGGAATCATTAGAAATAGATTATTATAAGAGAAGATTACTGTTTTGTGAATTAAAATGATACCTCCAATAAAAAGGTAAGTAGACACAGAAAATGAGGAAGGAAGGACGCTAAAGAAGGTTGAATTAGAAATGGCCAATCAAAAAAGAAAGAAAGTAAGCCGTTGAATCTTCTAAGGGTTTACCCTATGCTACTGACATTTGTCAGTGCTAACTAACTATTGGAGTCCTGATGTGGTGCTCTAGGACAAGCCCTGGATCATGAGGTTGGTTTGAACCACAAGGATGGCAGTTCAAACCAACCAGCTGCTCTTCAGAAACCCTATACAGAGTCGCTATGAGTCAGAACTGACTACAGAGCACTTCAAAACAATAACAAAAACAATATTCCCCCCAAAGGAGTTATTAGAAAAAGAGAATAGAACATATTGCAAATGAACGCAGCACTTTCTAGTAGATTAAGTATACCCCTTACTTTTGTTTATCCCTAGAATTTGGCCAAAGAGTGGGAGAGAGAGATCATTAGATGAGTAAAAGAAGCATATTAGAAGAAAATAAAAATCATCCTACATTAATTTAGGAAACCCTATACAGGGTTGCTATGAGTTGGAAATTACTCAACAGCACCGAACAACAACATTAATTTAGTGCCAAGTTTTAAAAGATAACTTCACTGTTTTCTGTAAGCCACAGGAGTGGATTGGAGTGGAATAATTTCAGTTTCTTTCTTTACTGGTGAGGGAATTGTGATTCAGAAAGACCAAGTTACTTGCTAAACATATCATAGCTAGTTAATACACCTATTGCATCAAGTCGATTCTGACTCAAAGCGATACAAGAGAACAAAGTAGACTGTTCCTTAAGGTTTCTGAGACTAAACTGAAGGTCTCAGACTTGGGGGCAGTTTAACGGAAGGATTGCAAGTGAACAGTAATGGTTCTGAAAATCGGGTTGCTCCCAGGTCAGGCTGCCCCCTGAGGAACTTTCAAAGCCTGCCTCAGTGAACAAGGAATTTGCAAAGTCTTCCTTGTGCACAACCATGGCTTTCAGTTTAGTCTGCAAAAACATCTAGCTGCCCCATCTCTGTTTCCCTAGCAACTATATTCTTTTGATAAAGTCCTGCTTACTGCAGGCATCAATAACACTAGATGATTTTGCACTCTTTTCCCTGACCCCAGCACTTTTTTTTGATTTGTATATATTAAAACTCATGGCACCAGGTCTGAGTCACAGTGTCTCCGTCAGAGTGCTGTGTCCCTCCTGGTCTCAACTTTACTATTTTCATTTTGTGTCTTGTGCCTTTCTTGTTTTCAAATCTCCTGTCAACCCTGCATGGGTCACGGAATATAGCCATTGTCGGACATGACTGCAAACAGCCTCATCCTTCTTCTGTGGAGCACTTGTTGGTTTTGAACCACTGACTTTGCAGTGAGTAGTCCAATGCTAATTTTACAGCACTAATACATAACTTTTGATTTCAAGCCTCCTATTAGGCTAGGTTCTGGTATGACGCTGCAGGATAAACATAGGATTGTTAACTGCAAAATCTGTGGTTCAAATCAACTAGCCACTCTTGTAAAACCCTATTCAGTCACTGTAATTTGGAACCGACTCGACCTGGATTTAACAACAAGATGTTAATTAAGTTTTGTTGTTCAGGGCCTTCGAGTCAGTTCCGACATATAGGGACTCTGTACAGGGTTTCTGAGAAACTGCTATTGGGTTTTAACAGTCAACCTTTTGGTTCAAGCCAATCTTTCATACCTGTGCTTTATCCTATGGGACCATACCTGGTCTCTAGATAATTAAGGTTGTGGGTAAGTGTTGCTGAGTGGGTTCCAACTCACAGTGCGACCTTATGTGGGATTTCCAAGGAACGACTGGTGAGTTTGAACCACTGACCTTGTTGTTCAAACTGACCTTGTGGCCCAGTGTGTTATTTCACAGCATCACACTAGGAGTCCAGATAATTAATAGGAGACTTGAATTCAAAAGTCAGGTATTTTCTGCTTTTGAGATTTGTGTTATTTTTAGTTATGGCCTACAATCCCATGCACATTCCATTTTGGTTGATCTCCCTTTTAAAGGGAGAATTATGAATGAACATATTGGTCTGTGCACAAATGTTTGGACGAAAAGCAAGATATTTCATTGTTTTGTTTACCGTTATCTAGATACCTTGTCCCGAAACCTGAGAATTCTAGGCCAGAATCTTGTTTACTATCTGATCCATATATTCTTGGAGTTCATGGTATATAGTGTATTCCAAGACACTTAGTGTTCTCAGTCTCTATTCCTCTTCTTGAAGCTGCTATCCGTATCCTTCTTGGTTTGATATATAGATATGCACATCTATATTATGTTCCTAGGTGCCATCTAGTCAATTCCATCTCATCATGACCCTATGCACAATGGAATCAAACATTACCAGCTCCTGTATCATCCTCACAATCATTCCTGTATCTTAGTCCAGTGTTGGAGCCACTGTGACTGTCATCTCCTTGAGGGTCTTCTTCTTCTTCTTCTTCTGCCTCTTCTTCTAATGTTTTATTGTGAACTATGTGACAGTTTACATGGGAGAACATTAATTTTTACATTGATTCTATCGTATATCGTTTCATTGCCACGGTTACAATCCCCTCCATGCATCATAAACCAACCAAAGGGTATACCCTTCAAGCCTCACCCCCCCCCCCCCCCCCCTCCCCCCCTCCCCCCCCCAGCCCGGTCATCAGTACACAGTCTCTCTCCCTCTCTGGATCTCAAGTCCCCAGCTGTTCCATCTCTTCACGTCATTGTCTCTGCCTCCATTTCAGGCATCACTGCTTCACTGGGTAGGTTCTCGCACTCTGCTCTTCTCCATTGATGGTCCTAAGGACCTCCGCTCCTATACTGAAAAGTTAATCACTCCGTCCCTGCTATGAAATGTCTACCTTTACATTTCCAACCTTGAGGGTCTTCTTTTGCACTGACCTCTGATTTACCAAGCATGATGTCCTTCTCCATGGAGTTTATCCTGACAATACTTCTAATGTATGTGAGACAAGTCTCCCCATCCTCACTTTTAAGGCACATTCTTGTTGTACTTCTTCCATGATAGATTTGTTTGTTTTTATGGCAGTCCTTGACATAGTGAATATGCTATATTCTTGATATATTATGTATCATTGAAGAGCATGAACATTGGAACTCTGCTTTGTCTTACAGTTTGGGAAGCAGCATATAGACAACCTCTTCAGTGACCTGCAGGATGGGAGACGCCTCCTAGACCTCCTGGAAGACCTGACTGGCCAAAAACTGGTGCGTGAGTACATTTCCAGAAAAGTTAACATTAAACATAGAACTTCAAGACAGACACAAACTCAGCACAATTTTGTAAGGTAGAGCTGTTGCTTTTAAGTGTCGTAGAGTCACATTTGATTCATGTTATTGGTAAGTGCCATTAAGTCAGTGCTCATATAGGATTCCCGAGGAGCAGCTGGTGAGTTTGAACCACCAATGTTGTGGTTCAAACCGACCTTGCCATCCACTGCTTATCCTATAGTGTCACACCAGAACTCCAGGTTTTCATTCATTGAAACCCTGTGTAGACTTTCTAAGGAACAGCTGGTGGGTTTGAATCGCTAACCTTGCGGTTTGCAATCCCGTACTTATCCTACAGTGCCACAGCAGGAATCCAAGATAGAGAACATGTCATTAATTTACTAACTGATGATTTAACTAGTAGTATAGGATTCACTCCTTAATAAAACAGTCTCACAATATTATTTTTTTCTTGGCATTGTCTATCATATACAGAACAGCAGGTTGAACATTTGCAGTATAATCATACGAGCAGGCTTCAAAAAGTTCATAGAAAAATGTTATATGCTACTATTCCATTATATTCAGGAGCTTTTTAAAGCCTTCTCATAATTTTCTGTTTAATGGATATTATTTGATTGTACTATCTGGTATCTTTCTTATTAAGTACTTTCTTTTAATAGTTTTTATACAAAATGACTTTTCAGAATTTTCTTAACACTCTCATGTGTTTTTGCAATTATTTTACAATGGGCCTGTGGGTTGCAGAATGAAGCATCGACATTTTAAGCTAAAACACAATAGCATTTGTGATGAATGTGGGACTCCCCTTTGAGAACTATTATTCCTTATGACTTCTGTGTGATCCTGTGAGGTAGTGCTGATTGTTACAGAGTTCTAGATCAATAACATCCTGGATGAATCAGAGTACAGTTGACTGAGGTCTCACCATGGGGGGAAATAGCTCCCGGATGTAGGTCTTCTGCCTGGACTAATCTAATTCTTAGATTGCTATGATTTTTGAATGTGGTGCTAAGGCCCCCAATTTCTATAGTCACAGCCACCCATCTAGCAAGTGACTCTTTTCAATTTATATTGCTTCTTACTGAAACTATCCCAAGCACACAGTCTCTCTCTCACACACACACACTGATTTTTTTAGATAAAATGCAAAGTACAATCGGCATAAGGAACCCTGCCCAACTGGCTCTGCAGGAGAAAGATCTAGTGATTTCTTTTCATAAAGATTACAGCCTATGAAACACTATGAGATAGTTCAACTCTGTCATATATGGTTACCGTGAGTCTGAATTGACTCAAAAGCACATCGCAACATAGTTAGCCTTGTCATTGTTATTGTTAAGTGCCATTGAGTTTGTTCTGACCCATAACGACCTTGTATAGGATTTTTAAGGAATGGTTGGTGAGTTTAAACCACTGACCTTGCTGTTCAGTGTTCAAACCTAGTTTTATTAAACAAAAGCGCCACACCAGGACTCCAGTTAATATTGGAAGCTGCTAAAAGTTTCAATCAAAACAGTGTCTTTCAAGGAGACTTGTCGGGACAGTTAAATTCAAGCCAGAGTGTTCAGCTCAGAAGGTTAAGGCGATTGATTTTGCAAATCCAAAGCAGTAATCTTGAAGGATTTCCACAAATGACACAGGACGATCATTAATGCTTATTATAAAGAAGTTTTAGGAAAATGGAAAACTACATTGGTGAGAAAAAAGGCAGGAAAATTGTGCCAAGGAAGATTTTTTTTTATATAAATCACAATGTGCCTGCTCATTCTTTGAGGTACAAAGGCCTTCCTACAAGAATTTTGTTGGGAAATCATACTGTATAGCCGTAGTCTTGCCTGTTAAGGCTTATTTTTGTTCCCCGAACTCAAACAGCATTAGAAAAGAACATGATTTGAGTCCCTTAAGGATGCCAAACTGCCATTTTCATGTGGTGTAAATTGAAGACCATAGACCGCATTCTTAAGGGAAGGGTTAGAGAGATAGAAACACCTTCAGAAATACAGAGACCTTGATGGAGGATATGTTGAGAAACAGTAGCTTTAACATTTTGATATTTTTGTTAAATGAAGGTTTATATAAATTTGTACCCTCATACACCTCTCCACATATATGCATATGTAAATATGCATATACACACAACACAAACACACGCCATCCCAGTATCATTCCAGTATTACTAAATGCAAACGTCCTAGAACCTTGCAAGTGTTTATGAAAGTTCTTGCTGGTGCTTATGTGTTCCACATCCTAGCCTGACCCTCTGCACCTGACCGTGGTCTCTTCTGCAGCCTTTTGCTTCTTGTCATTGCATAAGTACTTTTCTCTGCTCAGGTAATTCTTTCTGGTCACTTCATGAACCCAGACAAGTCTCCTCCATCACACTAAGCAATTCTGTCAAGGCTGACAAAGTCCATATAGGTTCAAGGTTTTAAATAATGAATTACAGGGGAAAAAAAATAGAAAAGAAAACAATCAAGACCTTGAGTTATTTATTGGTGTAGATGGGTAGCTCAAATGAACTCAACATGTACCAGACCACGATGATACCATGGATTATAACATAGCCATGGTACTCATGAGGCCAGGTGGTTTGGGAAACCACCAAACATTCATAGAATCAAGTACATGCTCCATCAAATAAAATATTGCTGCTAAGAAAATCTGTGAGCTGTTTCTTCTCCCCATTATGGATCAGTCAGTCACTGTCTGGGGTCCTCCCCACTCTCACAAAGCAGAATCACTTCCCTCATAAATGCTCCCAAGTCTAGAGATTGGCTGTTACTCCTAAAAGTTTCTTCAGAGATATACCCTGGACTCTCAGATAGCTTTACATTCTACTTGGAATCCTCAACATTTGGATTGCTGTCTCAGGGCATCCCCAAAGTTAACCGAGAATCCTTTTTCTTACATCTATAGAGTTTAAATTGCTCTCCAAATGGGTTTTAATATGGGCCGATTCTAGCTTCCTTATTAGGATCAGAAAATGCAGCTTAAAAAAAAAAAAGTATTTATGTAATCAATATAAAGAAAAACAAGCATATGTACACACGAACATTTTATATTTGATTTTGAAGCTCAAGTAAATGTTCCTAAACTGTCACTGAAAAGATTATTCAACTGCCTCATATGGAGTCCATGTAGTACTGTGGGCTAAACAATGGACTGCTAGCCACAAAGTTTGCAGTTCAAACCCACCAGCCACACTGCGAGAGAAAGATGAGGCTGTCTGCTCCCATAAAGATTAGTCTCCAAAACCCTATGAAGTGGTTCTACTCTGTCCTATAGTGTCCATCTGAGTTGGAATCTACTAGATGGAAGTGGGTTTCTAAGAGCAAACTGTGGCTTCTGTCTTAATATTAGTCAGGAGAATGGCTTAAGGAGTTTCCTTAACTTCAAATTCCCAAAATTACCATTGGACCGGTTATTGTAGAAACTGTACATGGACAACAGGATTCTTTCTCCGGTGCTTTTCTTTTGTTCTAATGTTCTGCTTTTCAATGGACCTTCTTTCTCTATGTGGTGGAAGTGAGGAATAAACCAAAATGTAAACCTGTAACTTTTTGATACTGTTAGAGGAAACATTTCTAGGTGATAAACAATGGAGAGACCTCTTTGACAGTTTGTGCTTAAGGTTATAGGAAATAATAGGATCAATATAGCAGTACTATTTGATAAAGGGTAAATAAAATAAATGAAATTATAAAGGAATAAGTATCACAGGTATCCTAGTTCTTGCTGCCTTTGTTGTTGATAAGTGTCGTCAAGTTGCTTCCGATTCATAGTGACCCTGTAGAAGTTTTCTGAAGAGTGGCTGATGGATTTGAACTGCTTGACCTTTCAGTTCTAAAACTCCAGAAGCAAATAAAGGGGAGTCATTGTATATTGTAATGAAGTATGAATATATCACTTTAAAAGTACAGGAGATGATAGGGATTTTGGGTCTTTGAATGAGATTTTCAGCCTCAGTTTTGGAGAAGGATGAAACTATCATTCACAATAATCATTTTCTTTCACCTAATTTTGGTGTAGATAAGCACTTGTATGCTTGTTTTGAACCATAAGGTCAGTGGCTCAAATCCACTAGCAGCTCCTAAGAAACCTGAATAGGGTTGCTATGAGTTAGAACTGACTCGATGATGCGTACCAACAATAATTTTGCATTACACCATTTTGCCAGACATGAAACTCGTTTAAACGTCCCTAAGGAGCTCTGGTAGCATATTGGTTATAAATTGGGCTGCTAACCTCAGGGTTAGCAGTTCAAAACTACCAGCTCTTCCACAGGAGTTAGATGAGGCTTTCTCCTCCCGTAAAGATGTACAGTCTTGGAAACTCTGTACAGGTTCGCTATGAGTCAGAACTGACTACATGGCACATAACAACAACAACAAGAGGTTTGAACTTACGTTGCTTATCTATTTTGCTAACACATGTACTTCTTTATCCTACACATGCCAATATTTCCTTGATTAGTGGTCTAGCTATAATTCTAAACCAGGCTCTATAATGAAGGATAGACCATAATGAAAAAAATCTTTGTTGGTCAGTACTGTTAAGTCGGTTCCAACACCTAGTGACTCTGTATAGGGTTTCTGAGGAGCAGCTGGTATGTTTGAACTGCCAACCGTGTAGAAAGCAGTCTAGTGTTTATTCTACAGTACCACATCTGGACTCCTTAGTCTATCATCTTTATTGAGGAGTAATTGGCTCTTACTAAGAAAGTACTATGATAAATACAATTGGCTCAAAGTCCTCAGCTTCATTAGATGACTTCTTCACACAATCTGTGTTCTCTAAAAATATTTAAGCTTAGAAGTGAAAATTTTAAATAGTTTCATTTCTAAAAGTAGCTGACTAGTCTCTCTGCTGTGTAATAAACACCTTTTTTCATCTTGTTTTCAGCCAAAAGAAAAAGGATCCACAAGAGTTCATGCCCTGAACAATGTCAACAAGGCGCTGCAGGTTTTGCAGAAAAATAACGTACGTAGTTGACTTGGATAGCATCTCCTCTCCATGAGGAGACAGCATGCTGAGTATCTGAGGGAGGGTTCTGGCTTGGAATTCATAGACAGCATCTTAGGTTTTTGTGATAATCAAAACAGTTATTATTAAGAACACATGTGCTATATTCCATGTGTGTCTGCTTAAGGCTCATGTGACTGAGAAATTGACAATGTACAACCATAGTGGGTAGGGAAGGAAAGGCTCGATTTAGTCCTGACAGACAACTTCCTAGTGTTTTTAGATTTTACCTAATACAGTTCTATTTGATGAACATTTTAAACCTGCTACGATTTCAGTTCTTCATAACTAAGCTCTGTGCAACAAATGGATTTTAAACAAAATAATCAAAACAACAATACAGCTGCCATTGAGTTAACTCTGACTATGAAAATACCAGGTTTGTCAGTAATACGGTGGTTTTGTGTGTGTATGTGTGTATGACAGTAGATCGCTAGGCCGTTATTTTGAGGTGCCTATGTGTGGACTCAAACCCCCAAATTTTTGGTTAGCTGCTGAGCACATTATTTCTTTCCACTCTGGTAGCGTAGTGGTTATGAATCGGGCTGCGAACCTTAAGGTCAGTGGCTCGAAACTACTAGCCGCTCCGCGGGAGAAAGATGAGGCTTTCTACTCCCGTAAAGATTTACACCCTCGGAAACCCTGTACAGGGTCGCTATGGGTCGGAACCGACTCGACGGCACTTAACAACAACAACAACATACTGTGTACGATTTTTTATGTCCTGGTGTGGTACTGTGGGCTAATTTGTCAGACTGTGAAGTTGTTTGAACTGCATTGTCAGTGGTTTAACCTCACCAGCTGTTCCTAGGAAACCCTATACAGGGTTGCTATGGGTTGGAATGGACTCAACGGCACTTCACAACAACAACAATATGTGGACTCAAACCCCTAAATTTTTGGTTAAGTGCTGAGAATGTTATTTCTTTCCACTATACTGTATATGATTTTTTATGTGATAGGTATGTTCAAACAAGAGGAAAACAAAGTTTAATATGTTATATTAAAGACTATATCTAAACAAGTAGATAATTTTCTTTTAAAAATCAGTTTTCCAAATTCAGGGAATTTGTTTCTGTTTTGTTGTTGTTGTTGTTTTGCTTTAGTTTAGCTGTTGTTGTTGATACATGCACCTTGCAGGTGGTTTCCAACCCAGAGCAACCCTATGCACACCAGAAAGAAACACAGCCTGGTCCTTTTATATTCTCACAATTGTCATTGTGTTTTAGTACATTGGTGCTGCTCCTATGTCTGTCCATCTCAATTGTGGTCCTTGTCTTTTTATGTAGTTTAACTAGATGAAAGCATATGTGTGGCTTGTGAAGAAGTAAACAATTATTCTAAACAAAAAGGCAAGTAACAGTGGCTATAATCTCAGAGTGACTTTGAAACTCTCCCTCTCCATCATGGCCTTAGAATCAGTCTTCGTTTCTTATTAACTTCTTCCAACCTTCCTAATCGACCAGTAGATTTACCAGACACTTTTAGTAGTTTCCTAATTACATTACATCTTTTTCCAAGGACAAATTCAAATAAACTGTTCTTAAAATAACCATAAATGGTGATCGATTAGCAATATCGTATACTCCATTGTAATAGTGCCAGGAAGAGAACATCACTCAAGTTGTGCAAATGAAGGTTCTGCAGTACTTCGCTGATTTTATTAACTTCGTGTCCTTATCATATATGACTTATGAACATTATTTAACAGAAATGCTACAATGTTATATATTCTGTATATTGTTTTGATATTTTTGGATTCGAGAAACTATATTTATATGTGTATATCTGTGTGTGTGTGTGTGTATATATATAGTTAGATTTAGATAGTCAATAAATGACTTGATTCATTACCATTCAGATAGACTCTGAAACAATCATCATTATTTAAAGTTATGAAATAGTTTAAAAGATATTTATCACTTACACAAAGAAAAATGCTTTTAAAACACAAATTTTAAAGGATACATACAGGCAAGGAAAAGTCAGAGAATAATTATATTAGGTAAATTTGATGAAATTGAACTCCCTCCAATGATAAAATGTCACTTTAAATAATAGGTTTTTAGATATTCTACAAAATAGTGGTTATACCAGTTAATACCACTATTATTCAAATTAATGTGCCAACCACTAGAACCAGTGATGACGAAAATGAAGAATTCTACCAACTTCTTCAGTATAAATTTGATCAAACATGCAAGCAAAATTTACTGATAATTACTGGTGATTCCAATGCAATGGTTGACAATAGAGAAGATAATGTTGTTGTTAAGTGTCATCGAGTCGATTCCAACTCATAGCAACCCTGTATATGGTTTCCAAGGAGAAGTTGGTGAGCTTGAACCACCTACCTTGCAGTTCAAAAAATTTTGCAGTCTGATGCATTAGCCCACAGTGCCACACCAGAAGGATTAATAATTGGAAAATATGGCCTTACAGAAAAAAATGAGACTGGCAACCACATAGCAGAATTTTACAAGACTAATGAATTATTAATTGCAAATATTTTTTTCAACAACATAAACAAATGACTATGCACACTGACCTCACCAGGTGAAAGACTCAGAAATCAAAGTGACTACCTTTGTGGGAAGAAACGATGGAGAAACTTAATATCATAAGCCAACACAAGACCAAGGTCACACTGTGGAAAAGATTATCTATTGTTCATATGCAAGTTCAGGCTGAAGCTGAATAAAATTAAAACAAATCCAGGAGAGCCAATAATTTTACTGTGAACATTTCCCACCTGAATTTAAAGATCATGACAAGAACAGATTGGATGAATTAGACACTAATGACTGAAGACCAGAAGAGTTGTGGGATGACATCAAGAACATCATACAAAAAGAAAGCAAGGCGTCATGAAGAAGACAAGAAAGAAGAGAAGACCAAATAGTTGTCAGAAGAGAATCTGAAACTTGCTTTCCAGCATAGAGATGGGAAAGTCAATGGATGAAATGAGGAGGTAAAAGAGCTGAACAAAATTTTCATAGGGAATTTTGAGAAGATGGAGCCAATTATAATAACGAAATGCACAAAGACCTGGAGTTAGAAAATTAAAAGGGAGTAATATACCCAGCATTCCTCAAGATGAAAACACTGAAGAAAAAATTCAAGCTTCAATTTGAAATATTGAAGGATTCTATGGGCAAAATACTTAATGATGAAGGAAACACTGAAAGAAGATGGAAGGGATATATAGAGTTGCTGTACCAAAAAGAAATGGTCAGTGTTCAACCATTTCAAGAAGTGGCAGATGATCAAGAGTTAATGGCTCTGAAAGAAGAAATTCAAGGTATTATTGAGGCATTGGCAAAGAACAAGGCTATAGGAATTCATAGAATACAAATTTTAGTCTTTCAACAAACTGTTGCAGCACTTCAAGTATTCACTCATCTTTGCCCAGAAATTTGGAAGACAGCTTAACTGGCCAACTGATTGGAAGAGATATATATTTGTGCCCATTGCAAAGAGAGGTGACCCATGGGAATATGGAAATCAATAAAATATTATTAATATCCTATGCAAGTCAAATTTTGTTAAAGGCAACTCAAAAACATCTGCAATAAATAATACATTGTCAGGGAACCGATTTAGCTTCAAACCAGATTCACACAAGGTCATTGAATGAAGGATATCCTTGCTAACAACAAATGGATCTTGGGTGAAAGCAGAGAATACCAGGAAAATGTTTACCTGTGATTTATTAACTTTGCAAATCTTTTGACTGTGTGGATCATGACAAGCTGTGTATAACATTGTGAAGAATGGGTATATGAGCACACATAACTGTGCTCATGAGGAAAATGTAAATAGACAAAGGTGCAGTTGTTTGAACTGAATGGTTTCATATCAGGAAAGGTGTGTGCCAAGGTTGTATTGTTTCACCATACTTATTCAATCTGTATTCTGAGGAAATAATCCAACAAGCAGGAGTATATGAAAAAGAAGATTGCATTAGGATTGGAGGTGACTCATTAACACCATGTGTTATATATTTTGCTGTGTTATGAGGGATATCATTACTGATGTATGATGGATCTTGGATGAAAGCAGGGAATATCAGTAAGATATATCTGTGCTTTATTGACTATGGAAAGGCTTTCGCTTGTGTGGATCATGGAAAGCTATGGACAACAGAGAGAAGGATGAGTATTCCAGAACACTTTATTGTGTTCATGAGGAATCTGTACCTGTACTGAGAGGCAGTTAGAACAGAACATGGGAACACTGAATGGCTTAAAATTAAGAAAGGTGTGCGACAAGGTTGTATTCTTTCACCATTCTTATTCAACCTGTATGTTGAGCAAATAATACGAGAAGCTGGGTTGTATGAAGAAAAACGTGGCACCAGGATTGTAGTAAGACTCATTAACAACCTGCGATATGCAGATGATACAACCTTGCTTGATGAA
Source organism: Chrysochloris asiatica (assembly GCF_000296735.1). Lineage (NCBI taxonomy): Eukaryota > Metazoa > Chordata > Mammalia > Afrosoricida > Chrysochloridae > Chrysochloris > Chrysochloris asiatica. Next base: position 3,139,711 of record NW_006408657.1, on the reverse strand, counting down.
AGTGAAGAGGAGTTAAAATATTTACTGATGAAAATCAAAGACCACAGCCTTTTCATCTCAATGTAAAGAAAGCAAAATTTGTCACCTGTGGACCAATCAGCAACATTCTTATCAATGGAGAAAAGATTAAAGTTGTCAAGGACTTCATTCTTCTTGGATCAATTATCAACACTCATGGAAGCAGCAGTCAAGAAATCAAAGGACAAATTGTATTAGGCAAATCTTCTGCACAAGACCTTTTTAAAGTGTTGAAGAGCAAAGATGTCAGTTTAAGGACTGAGGTGTGCTTGACCCAAGACATGGACTTTTCAATAATCTCATATGCATGCGAAAGCTGGACAGTGAATAAGGAAGAACATAGAAGACTTGATGCTTTTGAGTTGTGGTGTTGGAGGAGAATATTGAAAGTGCCATGGGCTGTCAAAAGAACCAACAGATCCATTTTGGAAGAAGTGCAGCCACAGTGCTCCTTGCAGGCCAAGATGGCCAAACTTCATCTCTCATACTTCAGATATATTGTCGGGAGAGACCAGTTGCTGGAGAAGGATCTCATGTTTGGTAAGGGGGAGGGTCAGAGAAAAAGAAGAAGACCCCCAACAAGATGGATTGGCCAAGTGGCAGCATCAATGGACTCAACTATGGTAACAGTAGTGAGTGTGGCCCAGGATCAGGCAGTGTTTCGTTCTGCTGTGCATAAGGTCGCAATGAATCTGTATCAACTCGATGGTACCTAACAACAACAATATGTAGCACTTGTCTGCAAACCCTAAGGTTAACAGTGCAAACCCAGTAGGTGCTCCTTAAAACCCTATATAAAGATGAATGTAAAGCTGATGTTCTTCTATGTAAACTATCATTCCATTCACAATCAAAACTTAAATAATAATAAAATAAACCTACATAGCATTGCTATGAGTCAGAGGAGGCTGGATGACACTTAAAAACTATTCAGATGATACAACTTTACTTGTTGAAAGTGAAAAGGTCTTAAAATATTAACTTAGGGAGACCAAAGACCACAACTTTTAATATGGGCTGCACCTCAATGTAAAGAAAACAAACATCTTCACTACTTGAACAATAAATATCATGATAAATGAAGGAAAGATTGAAATTGTCAGAGACTTAATTTTGCTTGGATCCCCTAGTGACACTTACGGCATCAGCAGTGAAGAAATCCAATGCCATATTTCATTAGACATTAGACAAATCTGCTCTCCAAAACCTCTTTAGAGTGTCCAAGAGCAAAGATGTCAGTGTGAGCATTAAGGTTCACCAACCCAAGCAGTGCTACTTTCAATAGCCTCAAATGCATGTGAAAGTTGGACAATGAATAAGAAAGATTGCTGAAGAATTAATTCATTTGAGTTGTGGTACTGGAGACTATTAAAAGTACCATGGACTTCCTGTTGTCAGGGGCAGAGCAGAGTCAGGTAGGACAGGATCTGTGAGGGAGGGACTGAAAATCCAGAGACACGGCTCTCACGAAACTGCACCAGAGCTCTGGATCTAACAGAAAGGTCTGGGCATCAGTTTCCTGCAACCACAAGTGGAAAAATCACAATATAAAGGAAAACATTACATTTTAGAAATCGGCTCAGCCTCTGCTGCCATCCCGCCCTGGTGTAAGTCTGAGTGTGTGACTACAGACAGACCAGCACAGGGAACCTGCTCTAAAAGCGGCAAAGTGACATTTGCAAAAGGAGGTGTGGAGTGATTCTACAAGTATTTTTCCTCCTCTTTCCTGTTGTGCCTTCTTTGGCCAGCACTGATGCCTTCAGGGGGATGGGTGCGCACCCCCTAGAAAGTCCAGCATTGATACTACAGGTTTCACATGGCACAGATAGAAAGATCCCCACCAGTCCAAGGACAAATCCTTTGGCTGCTCCTTTTGATTTCTGCCAGTGTGTCCCAGCCCTAAAGTTAACTTGTGTGGAACAATTAACCCCTGCCTACCAGGAAAGAAAAAAAGCAGGTTTGGCCTGACAGACAGCATATGGACAAACTGTAAAAACAATCTTTCTCCCACTAACTTCTCAATATCTATCTGTGCACCTCTAAAGTAGTGACTAAGGGAGGGTCTTGAGTGAGTGGACACCCCAACCCATTACTGGAGTCTTGTACGGTACGCAAATACACAATTATATTTTTGTTTCAAAGTGAAGGTTCTTGTCTCTGCTTTTATATTGCTTCTATTTTGGGGCGTTTTGATCACATGGTTTTCCTGGCAGTGGGAGCTTTTTCTCCCTACATTACCTAAGAAGAGACAGCAATCATGGCTATATTGCCAAACTACGAGCATACTCCATAATATTCCACCATTGAGACAAGAACCAATAACAGCTTC
>NW_006408657.1:3135074-3136549 GCF_000296735.1 Chrysochloris asiatica | reverse complement strand
ATGGAAAGGAAAGAGACCCAGGATAAACAAAGCGCTGCTTAAGAAAAAGAACAAGGTTGGAAGCCTTTCCCTCCCTGATTGAAAATTTTCTACATGGCTACAGTGGTCAAAACAGCCTACTACTGGTACAATGAAAGATACATTGATCAATGGAAAAGAATCGAGAATCCAAAAATTAACCCATCCACATACAGCCCACTGATTTTTGACAAAGTGTCTAGGTATATTGCATGGGGAGGAGATAGTCTCTTTAACAGATGGTGCTGTTAGAACTGAAAAGTGATATGAAAAATATTGAAACAAGACCTTTAACTCAGGCCCTATACAAAAACAAATTCTGCATGGATTAAAGATCTAAATTTGAATCCCAAAATTATGAAGTTCATTAATGAAAAAATAGGTACAAATGTGAGGGCTCTAATTCAAGGCATACACAGACTACCAAACATTTTTAAAATTACATAAGCAAATGTAGAGAAAATAGATTATTAGGACATACTAAATATTAAAAACTTTACCAGAAGAGTAAAAAGGGAACCCATAGAATGGGAAAAAATCTTTTGCAATGACACATTAGACAAGAGACTTATTTCTAAAATATATAGGAAACTACAATACGTGTACAAGAAAATGACAAATAACCTAATTAAAAAATGGGCACAGGACATGAACAGACACTTCACCAAGGAGGAGATCCTGGCAACCAACAAACATATGATGAAATATTAACGATCACTAGCCATCAGAGAGATGCAAATCAAAACAAAAATGAGATATCATCTGACTCCAGAAATAACAGCCAAGATAAAAAAAGTAGAGAACAGTAAATGCTGATGAGGATGCGGAGAGATTCAGATCATCCTACATTGTTTGTGGGATTGCAAAATGGTCCAACTACTCTGAAGCGCAATATGGTACTTCCTCAGAAGGTTGTAAATAAAAATACCTTGTGAGTCAGCAATTCCTCTACTTGGTATTTACCCACAAGAAATACGAGCCATAACACAAGTAGATATATGCACACCAATGTTCATAGCAGCACTATTTACAATAGCAAAAAGATGGAGACAGCCTAAATGCCCATCAATTGAAGAATGGATAAACAAACTGTTGTACATACACACAATGTAATATATCATGCTTCCTTGAAGAACAACAAGGAAGCTGTAAGCCACCCCATAACATGGATGAACCTTGAGGACATTATGATGAGTGAAATTAGTCAGTCACAAAAAGAGAAACAAAGCATAAGACCATTATTGTAAAAGACTAAGAAAAAGAACCAACTCAAAAAGGGAAAAAAAAACACTAAAAAACTATATATATAATTGTTGATCACTGGGAAGTATGAGATAAAAGGAGGAGAGATGGAGGGAGGGGAACACAGAGCACAGGGTAGGAAATAGACACAGGAAAGCTTGGGGGAGGGGGACTGACAATACACAGGAAGTGGGAGGGGAATAGAAGGACAAGGC
>NW_006408657.1:3133090-3134860 GCF_000296735.1 Chrysochloris asiatica | reverse complement strand
GGTCTTCAACCTATAACTGATTGGAATACCTTAAAGGGGGCTAGAAATTTCCCAAACCCAAACTGAGCGGGGGAGTGGGGGGCTATAAAGGCAAGAAGTGACTGGCTTACAAGCTTTAAAGAGGGAGCCTAGTTCCAGATGGGGCAGGGGTAGGTAGAACCTTCACTGAATGATTTCCAATATGTTCCAACCAGGCTGGCAAAAGGAAATGGGTATAAGACTCTTGTGGTACAATAGTGAATAATTGCCATCAGGACTGACCGTGAGTGTTGGAAATGTAGAGGTAGATGTTTTTTGACAAAAGGACAGGAGTGGTTGTTTTTTGCAGCCCAGGAGCGGAGGTCCCTTGGACCATCAAATGAGAAGAGCAGAGAGCGTGACCCTACCCTGAGAGGCAGTGAAGCCAGCCTTGGAGATAGAGATGATGACATGGACAGATCGAGCAGCTGGGGACACAAGACTCAGAAAGCGAGAGGGCCTATTTGTTGACAGCCAGTGGGGCAGGACTGTGGGGTGTATCTTTGGATATTTGATGATGTATGGATAGGATTGTAATCATAGCAATACAATGGAATACGATAGGATGAATTTGAAGCTGAAGTAGGACAGAGGTAAATAGTGATGCACGACCTTGGAACAACAGTACTCTGGGATACAGGCATTGACACAAGGTTGGAATGGGGAAAAGGGGTGGGGAATAATCTTAAGATGCTTGACTTTCTTTTGAATCTTGGTTTCCCTGGCATACCCTTATAAAACAGACACTTTAGGGGGAGAGAAAGGAATAGCCAGAAATATCACCCTTAAATGATTGAAAGTCTGTCTTCTGCCTATAACTAATTGGAATACCTAAAATGGGGCTAAAATGTGCCCAGTGAAGGAGGCTTCCTCTGCAGCCTCTGAATTATATAAGACCATAGGTGGAATCCTGAACAGCATCCTGAATCTTCTGAGGTGGGAAATTTCCACTTGAAGGACAAGCAGACCAGCCTGGAGTGGCTACAAGAACAGAGGATACTTCTTGAAAGAAGGAAAGACAGGAAAAATACAAAACAATACAGGCACAACAACTGATTACTTCAAGAACAAGCAAGTTGCTTACTCAGGAGACATCAAGCCATGTGGCTGGGTCCCCTCAGGGCAAACCTACTTCTAATACTTAGACTCAATGGGAGTACATGCTCTACTTAGTGACTATTTTTGTCACTGATAAGGGAAAGTGAGAGAAAAACAGCAATGAAGCTGCAAGCTAAGCCCTACAGCATTCAAGAGACTCGTGTGAACAAGGGTGGAGACCGGGTTGGCCAGCAGTGTTGCAAGACCTGAGAACTCTGGGGCCCAGAGTCAGTGACATAGCCACAGAGGACTAGAGTGGAGAGTGAAGCATCCAGCTAATAAGAAGAGAGGACATATGCATAAGAACACCCACACCTGCAGATAAAACTGCTTGACCTGGCTTCAATGACTGGATGATCATAGCTCAACTAGAAGAAGAAAGAAGAGGATAAAAGAGTAATCTGATACAATTTGATGAACTTGACCTACACCTATGGATGCAGTAGCTCAAATGAGGGAATGGATCTTTACAGCGAGGATCATTCCCACCCACTTCATACACAGAGTAGCCAGGGATGGGCAACTTGGACATTGGCTACCCAAAATTTGGGGGGGAGGTGCTACAAAGACCAGAAGTGAATGGTTAACATGCCTTCAAGAGGGAATCTAGATTCAGAGGGCATGGAGGAAGGTAGAATCTCCACTTCGTAATCT
>NW_006408657.1:3124339-3132162 GCF_000296735.1 Chrysochloris asiatica | reverse complement strand
AAAAAAAAATCACTGTAACTTTGACATTGGTAAATATTTCTTAGATATGAAATAAAAATGAACATTACTCAAAAATAGAGTTAATGAAAAGTTGACCTTCGTCTAAATTATGAATTGTTTATATAGTCTTGATTTGAACCCTTTTTTTATTGCAAAAGTCTGTGTCTCTGTGGATTATCTTTTCATTTATTCAGTCATGTATTTTGATACAATTTAGTTCTTCATTTTAATGTAGTTCAGTTATTTTGTACTGTAAGAAAGCACTGACAAAATGGAATATGTTCCAAGGTATAGCATTATTAGCTTCTGATTATAATAATAAAGAATAAGCATGCATTTAAATTAAAGAGAATGCTCTTGAGCAGAATTTTTTTTTTTTATAAATATGATTTTGGCCAAAGTCAGTTAGAAGTTGATTTCACCAGCAATTGAAATATTAACGACAAACTGCTCCAGCACTGGAAGCACTCACTAGTCCATGCCAAGACATTTGGAAAACAGCTACCTAGCCAACTGACTGGAAGGGATCCATATCTGTGCCCATTCAGGAAAAAAAGGTGGCCAAGCAAAATGTGAAAATTATCTAACGATATCATTGATGTTGCATGAAAGTAGAATTTTGATGAAAATAATTTTAAAATGATTGTACCAGCACATTTACTTTGACTTGTCAGAAATGCAAACTGGATTCAGAAGAGTACATGGAACAAGGGATATCATTGCCGAAGATAATGTGGATCTCGGCTGAAAGCAGAGAATCCCAGAGAGTTTACTTGTGTTTTATTGACTATGCAAAGACATTCAATTGTACGCATCATAACAAACTCTGGATAACATTTTAAAGAATGGAAATTCCAAGACACTTACATGTGTTCATTATGAACCTGTATATAGAACAAGATTGAATCATTCAAATAGAACACAGGAACAATGTATGGTTTAAAAATTATGTGTGTTCAGGGTTGTATTGTTTCATTATACTATTCTGTCTGTATACTGAGCATATAACACAAGAAGTTGGACTATATCAAGAAAAGAATGGCATCTGGATTTGAGGAAAGCTCATTAGTAATCTTCAATATGCATATGACACAACCCGGGTTGGTGAAAATAAAGAGGACTTGAGATACATAATGATGAAGATCGAAGACAATGACAAAGAGAATTCTTTACTACAATTTATTGAAAATCTATACTACTTATTGCAAACTACAATGCAATGTCAAGAAATAAAGAATTCTCACAACTGAACCAGCAAGATACATCACAATAAACCGAGTAAAAAATTCACTTGTCCAGGATTTCATTTTGCTTCATAACACAACCATACCTCGTGTAAGCAACAGTGAAGAAATCAAACAACATACTGCATTGGGTAAATCTGCAGCAAAAGACCTGTTTAAAGTTCTCTTTAGAGCATGGATGTCATTTTGAGGACCACAGTGCAGGTGACCCAAGCTATGCTATTTTCAGTCAAGTCCTATGTGTGTAAAAGCTGGTCAACGAATAAGGAAGACTGGATAATTGATGCAACTGAATTATGGTGTTGGGAAAAAATACTGAAAGTACCATGGACTGCCACAAGAACTAACAAATGTGTCTTGGAAGAAGTACAGCCATTGTGCTCCTTAGAAATGGGCATAATGAGACTTTACTTCATGGGCTTTGGACATGTTGTTAGAAGGGAACAGTCCTGGGAAAGGACATTATGCTGGGTGACGTCGAGGATCAGTGAAAAACAGGTATTCTCCACAATGAAATGGACTGATATAGTGGCAGCAACAATGATTTCAAACATGACAACAATTGTAGGATCGCACAGGACTGGGCAGTGTTTCATGCCGTTATGCATTGGGTCTTTATGAGTTGGAGCCAATTTGATGGCACCTATGGAATCTTATCCAGAGTTGCTATGGGTTGGAACCGACTCAATGGCACATAACAGCATCAATCAGACTTTAGAAAGTAAGTAGTACCATGTAATGGAGTACCAGGGGTGTCCTCAGACACAAAGAACTGGGTCAAATGTGGACTGGAGAATAGCTATACTGTGGGTTCTTGTGCTTACTAGGGCCGATTTCATTGGGGATACCAGGTAGTTGGAGTAATGATGTGGTGCTGTAGGTTAAATGCATTGTTTGAAGTGCTAGGTCGGTGGTTCAAGCTCACCAGCTTCTCCTCAGAAACACTATACAGGGTCACGATGTGTCGGGAACCAACTCGACACCGCTTAACAACAATGAGGAAGTGAGATTTTTGAGGTACTGCCACCTTATATAGGTGCTCACAGAGAGTAGAGGTGGTTTCTAGCTAATTTTGGAACATGCTTCTTTGGAAAACTGGAGCCAGAAAAGGAAAACAGGCTAACTATTGAAGCTGATTTCCTCCCAGGGACAAGGAGAATATTAATATACAAAAAAGTCCTTTCCACATGTAGACATTTAAAAAAAACCATATAATGTATTAAGAAGTAGTGAAAATGTCATTAATTGCACAAAATAGTAAGAATTTAAATGTGTAATTTTTATAATAATACAGTAACACTGGAAATTAACCATACATTTAAAAAATTCAATTCAATTAATTATTAAACCATGGTGAAGAAGAAATGAACAGTACAAACCATGTTTGTTTAGGAGAAAACATTAATAAGAAAACTCATGAGAAATGGTTTCAACTTTACCCAGAGGTTCCATTTTTGTGTTTGCTTCATTCTTATAAGAAATCTAAGAAAAAATAATTCAAGCTTTCAACTATAAATGTAACAAAAAAAAAGTTGTTATAAGGATAGTAGAAAATAGAGGAAAATAGAAATGAAGAAATAAATTTAAAATAAAACACAAGATAAATTGAAGAACTATTTGCAAAGAAATAGATAGACTCATCATTATAATCAGAAAAAAAAAAGGGAGAAAAGTGAATAGATGTAATGGTAATTGTAAAAATCTTGCTCTTGGTGTTAAGTGCATTGAGATAGTTCCAACTCATAGAAACATCGTAAGGGGTTTCCAAGACTGGAAAGTTTTATTTTTTAATTTTTTTTTATAAATGTGTGTCTCTGCTGTTGGTATCAGGGTGTTGTTGTTGTTAGGTGCTATTGAGTTGGTACTGACTCATAGTGACCCTGTGGACAACAGAACAAAACATTGTTCGATCCTGGGCCAACCTCACAATTTTGTTGCCATGCTTGAGCCCATTGATTGTGCCACTTTGCCAATCAATTTCACTGGGGTCTTCCTATTTTTGTCTGACCCTCCACCCTACCAAACATGATATATCCTTCTCCAGCAACTGGTCTCTCCTGACAATATGTCTGAAGTATGAGAGACGAAGTTTGCCCATCCTGGCATCCAAGGAGCACTCTGGGTGCACTTCTTCCAACAAAGTTTTTGCTATGTTTTAGCCCAATATTGGTGACACTGTGTCAATCCATCCCACTGGAGTCTTCTTCTTTTTGTTGACCCTGTAATTTTACTAAGCATGATGTGCCTCTCTAGGGACTGGCCCTTCCTGACAATATGTCCAAAGTATAAAAGGAAATGTCTTGTCAGCATCGCTTCTTGGAAATATTCTGGTTGTATTGCTCCAAGACAAATTTGTTTGTTCATCTGGAAGTCTATGGTACTTTCAGTATTCTTTGCCAACCTGATCATTCAAATTCTTCCATTCTTCTACAGTCTTCCTTATTCATTGTCCAGCTTTTGCATGCATATGAGGGAATTAAAGATACCATGACATCTTTCAGGGGCAAAGATGTCTTTAAACTGACATCTTTGCTTAATAACAAGGAAGTCTTTTGTAGCTGATTTGCCTATTGCAAACATCCTTTGATTTTGTTATTGTGGGTCCAAGCAATATAAAGTCATTGACAACTTCAGTATTATATATGTTCATCAGGATGTTATTTATTGGTCCAATTATGAGGATTTTTATTTCGTGCCAGTAAGGTGAAATCCATAATTAAATGCTATAGTCTTTGATCTTCATCAGCAAGTATTTCAAGACTTCTTCACTTCCAACAAGGAAGACTGTCTTCTGCATATCTCAGGTTCTTAATGAGCCTTCCTCCAATATCTTGATGTCATGTTCCTCTTCATATAATCTAGTTTTTCAGATTATTTTCTCAGTATACAGATTGAATAAGTATGTTGAAAGGATATAACCCTATAACATATCTTTCCTGATTTTATAAATTCAGTTTCCCCTTACTCCATTTGAACAACTTCCTCTTGTTCAATGTACAGGTTCTTCAAGAACACTAATAAGTATTCTGGAATTCCATTTCTTCAAAATGTTATCCATACTTTGTTGTGATCCACACAGAAAAATGACTCTATATAGTCAATTAATCACAAGTAAACATCTCTCTGGTATTTTCTGCTTTCATCCAAGATCCATCTCAGGTCAGTAAGGATATCCCTCATTCTAGGTCTTCTTCTGAATCCAGCTTGGATTTCTGATAGCTCAGTGTTGATGTAATCTTGCAGTCATTTTATATTTATCATGAACAACAATTTTTTATAACTTTATTCTGAATTGAGTGAAAACTTACAGAGGTGTGGTCATCAGTTTTACATTCAGCAGTCATACACTTTGTTTCATCTCAATGATTACAATCTGCTCCATGTAACACCAGTTATTCCACTTCCACCCTGTGCTTCCTAGTTCCAGTCCACCCCCCCCCTTTCCCATTTCTGCCCATTCCTTCTCAAATTTGTCCTTCGGTAAATGCTTGGCCTTTTGATCTTGAATGATTGATGTTCCCCCTATCTACCTGTCTACAGCTTAGCTGAAAATCATGGGAGTGAGTTCCATTCCTGACCTGAAGGATGGTGAAGGACCATAGTCTTGGATTTCTCCAGTCTTTTTGTGATTAGTAAGCCCGATCTTTTTTTGTGTGTGCAAAATTTTGACTTTTGTTCCATGTTTTCTCCCACTCTGTCCAGGACCTTCTAACATGATCCATTTCAGTGCACTTGGTAGTACTAGCCCGGTACCATCTATTTCTACTAGTCTCAGTCATGGAAACTGATGTTCACATATTCCATTGTTCCACTGTATTAGTTGATTCCACATATCTTCAATTTTCTTTACTCTTCTTTCATTACCACATGGAAAGAGCCATCGTTGTCCCTTAGATGGCTACTCGTGAGCTTTAAAGTTCCAAGTTGCTAATCACCAAAGTAGGATGTAGATCGTTGTCTTGCTAATTGACCGTGGTATCCTTCAGACTAAGTTCCGGAACCTGCATATCCAACAACTCATTGCTTTCAAATGTTTGGTAATTGTTGTGCTGCTAAAGTCAAGGTCAGCAGTTTGAAACTACAAGCTGTTCTGCAGGAGAAAAATGAGCCTTTCTGTTCCTGTAAGGATTTACAGCTTCAGAAACTCTATTTAGGATCATGGATTTGCAATCAACCCCATGGTACACCATCACCACTACCACCACCACCACCACCATCACTATCACCATGCTATCATCCCTACTTGACTGCTGCTCAAAGCTTAGTTCTGTACACTTCAGATCACACAGGTATATCCTGATTTGCATTCTCCCTGCTGGCTATTTTAGTATAAAGTTATCTCTGCTATCAATAATTTATTTTGGAAAACCACTCATTGAGAAGAAAGTACTTCTAAGTGAAGCGATACGTTTATTTCAATATTTGCTGAGAGCAAAGTCTTTTGTAATAAAGTTGGCTATGGTTTTAAAAAGCAAACAAAAGAAAGTACAAAATCCTGTGAAGCAGGGGATGACTCTACCAAGTGGTTCTGCTTGTCTTCACACCACCTCAAGTTTAAATGCAGTCACAGCTTCCAATTGTCTTAGCCTTCTTGAAGGCAGACAGAGCAGATCCATGACAAAATGGAAATGTACTGCTCAGTGCCAGCCTGTTATTGCTTTACACTTGTTGATGAGCAGCAGTCCCCTTCCTGAGGCATTCTCAGGTTAATACTCCCATTCCCTAACTCTTTGCTCAAATGAAAACATGGTCTTGATTTTGGAACTTATTTATTGATAATTTTTCCCCTTTACTGTGAGTCTCATTCAATTTTACTTCTGGATATTGACATTTGTAATTATTGTAAGGCAGTTAAAAAATAAGAAATCTAGGCACTAGAATTATGGCAGGGGTTTTTCTCTATCTGTGTCACATTTAACTACGCCCCCTCCCTCCCAAAACTATATTATAATATTTGTATTTCTCTCCTCCACTGATGTAGGTTGCATTCTTTCCTTTCATCACACTATTTCCATACATGAGAGATGCAAGGGACTTCAATAAGTTCAGAGAAAAACTCCATTTTTTTTTTTTTTTGGTATCTAAAATCTTTTTAATAACAGGGCAGAATCTAAGATTAATTTTTGTAGCCTCGGATGGCCCGCCAGCCCCTGACACTCTTGAAATTCTGGCCCTTGGAGCGAATGTAGGGTTTGGTGTGGCTGTGCGGGGTTCCGGGTGCCTTGCCGAAATGCTTGTACACCTCATGGCCCTTGCGTGGACCAGACAGCAAGACAGTCTCGCAGCCCTTGGGGGAGTCCAGGGCTAGTTGGTCAATGGTGAGGATCTTGCCCCCAGCCTTGAGGATGCGGCTCCGGGCACGGCTGCTCAAGCGCAGTGCACACACCTTCAGCTTGGGCACCTCCTGAACCTGCACATCATCTGTGATGGTCCCCAGGACCACAGCTGTCTTGTTCTCCTGGCCAGGATCATCTGAGAAAGGGACATGGGTGGCCGGTTGGTGCGACTCATGAACAGCCTCTTCAGCACAACTTGGTTGAAAGTGGAATTGGTCCATCTTGCCAGAAACCTGTACAGCTTGAACAACAGTCGCAGGTAGATGTCCTGGCTCTTGGGCTCCTCGCGACGAAACTTTCGGTCCTCGTTGTGGCGAATGTCAACTCCCATGATGGCTCCTCCTGCTCAGCCTGGTCCGGAAAGTCCATTGTCTTTTAATTAGATTTTCCCACTAAGTTTGTACAGTTGCTCTGTAGGACCAGAAGTCTATGGCCATACCATCCTGAATGCACCCGATCTCCACTGACCTTGGAAGCTAAGCAGAGTTGGGCCTAGTTAGTACTTGGATGGGAGACTGCCTGGGAATACCAGGTACTGCAGGCATTTTGGGGGGGTGTCCTGGTGTAGCACTGTAGGTTAAAGCACTGAACTGCAAAGTTGGCTTGAACCACAAGGTGGTAGGTATAAACTCATTAGTCGCTCTTTGGAAACCCTATTCAGGGTCACTATGCGATGACACATACTCAATGGCACTTAACAACAGCAACAATGAACCACAAGTTCGGCGATTAGAACCCATTAATCACTACGCAGGATAAAGATGAGGTTTCTGCTCCCACTAAGATTATGCAGCCTCAGAAACCCTTTACATGGTGGGTGAGTCCGAGGTGACTCAATCACGTTCAACAACAAATTGTAGATACAAATATAGATAGATATTTCGATAGATAGTTCTTTTTAAGCACGGTCAAGTTATTTCTGACTCATAGCAGCCCTCTGTAAGTTGTCCGAGGTGCTGCTGTCGTGTTTTAACTCTGACCTTGTGATTAGCTGTCCAGTCCTTATGCTACAGCGATACACAGGACAAAGATAGTGAATTTCAATGTCCTTTTAATGTCAGAGAATGTATTGCATCATTATTGTTGTTGTTGTTGTCAGGTGCCATCGAGTTGGAACCTACTCATAGCGACCCCATGCACAGCAGAACGAAAAAATGTCCGATCCTGGGCCAACCTCACTACCGCTGCCACACTTGAGTCCGTAAATGATGCCACCTGGCTGATACATCTCGTTGGGGGTCTT
>NW_006408657.1:3117611-3122185 GCF_000296735.1 Chrysochloris asiatica | reverse complement strand
ATTTGAAATAAACAAATCATTTGTCTTGCAGAAATCTATCATTCGTTCTCCAGCATCATTTCTATCACCAAGTCCAAATTTTCCAACTACTGGAACCTCCTCTTTGCTCCCTACTTTTTGCATTCCAGTCACCAGTAATGAGCAATACATCATTATTGTTAACCTTCTTTAAATATGGAGTATCACAATACATCCTGGATAATAGCCTAGGTTTTATAGAAATAAGATTTAGTATTAGCTGACAGAGTAGTAGATCTCATAATAAACATCAGTATACTTCCCTCATCAATTGTCTATGACAGGATTTCAAATTGCTACCAAGTAACTTCAAATATATAGTGTGAGATAGCAGAAAGCAAACAAAAGCATTCCTATACATTATTAAACCACACACCTGAAATGAGAATTTAAAAATCCTAGGGTGAAATTCAGATGTCACCTACATCCAAATATTAACTTAATCACATCATTGAAAATTGTCACTGAGATTGAATGGTTGTCAAATGTTAGTGATCTGAAAAATGATGCAGTGTTCATTCTTCCTAGCATGCACTTAGATAAAGAGGGTTCTTAAGTGTTCTTTAAGACTAGCATTTTTCTTGTTCTGTAAATATTCTAGAACATAAATTGCCACATAAAATATATTTTGGAGTGTATCTTTGAATAGAGATGGTTTCCATATAGCATTTATAAAAATCCAGTTGTTAATATAAACCCAGCATTTTAAAATTAATTTGTATTGTAGTTGTTGTTAAGTGCCCCCGAATCAGTTCTGACTCATAGAGACGCTATGAATGAAACACTACCTTACCCTGTGATGTATTCACTATTGTCACATTTGAGACCATTGTTGCATCCACTGTGACAATCCATCTCATTGAGGGTCTTTTTCTTTTTTGTTGACCCTCCTTTTGATCCACCATGATGTCCTTCTCATTCTGATAACATGACCAAAGTATGAGCGGCAAAGTTTTGCCTTCTTGACTTCTAAGGAACATTCTGACTGTTCTTGTACAAACACAGATTTGGTGTTTTATTTTTGACAGTCCATGGTATTGTTAATATTCCTCACTAGTATCATTATTCTTATGTATCAGTTCTTCTGTGCCTTCCTTACTCACTGTCCAATATTCACATGGTTTGATGTAATTGAAAACACCATGGTTTGAGTAAAGGGCACCTTAGTCCTCAAATTGACATCTTTGCTATTGAGCACTTTAAACTGGTGTTTTGCTGCAAATTTGCCTTATGTAATACACTATTTGATTTCTTCACTGCTGCTCCCATGAGTATTGATTGTGAATCAGGGCAAAATGAAGTCTTTTTTCGTCCATCATGATATGATTTATTAGTCCAGTTGTAAGGATTTTTGTTTTCTTTTCATTGAGGTAGAATCTATAAGGCTTTGATCTTCATCAGTAAGTATTTTAAGTCCTCTTTGTTTCCAGCAAGCATAGTTGTATCATCTGCATATCACAGGTTGTTAATGAGTCTTCCTTCAATCCTGATGCCATGTTCTTTTTCATATATTTCATCTTCGTGGATTACTTACTCAGCATACAGAATGGATGAGTATGGTGTAAAGATATAACCCTGGCACATACCTTTCCTGATTTGAAACCATTCAGCTGTTATTCCTTATGTTAGATTTCTGCTTACAATGTAGGCCTATACAATGTCTGTTTCTTTTATGCGTTCATTATTTAAGACCCAGAAGAAGTACATCTTGTTATCTCTGTCACTGACAAATTGCAATGTCATTGTCAAATAATTCCATGTCTTTGGACCTACTTCTTCTGTGAAATGCTGTAATAATAGTTGTTCTGAATTTAAAATATTCTTCTATGGAGAGTATACAAATATATACAAGCATAACTTTTTAAAAAAGCTTTTATTGTGAAATGAGTGGTAGTTTACATAGGAATACATTAGTATTGCACTCATCTTATCATATTTCGTTTCATTGCAATGATTACAATCTCCTCCGTACATCATCATTAAACAGTATTTGTTTCTATTATCTCTCTCTCTCTCTCTTTTTTAGAGTGGGGATGTGTTGTACACAAAAACACTCAGTAATATATCATCATTTAAACAATCAAAGGGCACATTCTGCAAGCCTCCCTACTGGCCGCCAGCACACAGCCTTTATCTATCCATAAGTCTAGAGTACTTAGCTGCTCTATATTTCCATGTCCTCATCTCTGCCTCAATTTCTGGTGTTGTGGCAAGCATACTTTATACTCTGTAAATTCATATTCAGATTCAAGGAGGCATCAGTGATATTAAATTGAAGCTCTTTTTGTTTTAAAATAATTTCATAAGGTCACATGTAAGTCATATAACTCATTAATATTTAGTTACAACTGACCATTTCCAGTGTTTAGCATGAAACCTGTATATATAACTTAGACTGCGAAGCCTATTGTTATACTGGAATGTTATTGTTAATAAGACATTTGATATTATCATATATATGATAACTAAACTTCATACTTAAAAAAATCATATTAAACAGTATTGTATTGCTTTTATCTTATTAACAATTATGAATTACATATAATGATAGTACCCAGTTTTTAAAGCATTGCCCTATAATATATTGTATTTAATAAACCACATTTTTCTGAGAGGAGTTATGTGAATTATGTTGCCAAAGAGTTTAGTTTTTTGTTTTTTGTTTATGCATACTATTTGCATTGAAACATATTTATGTAGATTACCTTTTACTCTTTTAAAAAATTTATATTTTCCTCAAGTTCTGCTCTTTTCTTTTATTTATTTGCCTGAAATGTTTGTTCTCAAAGATGCAATTGTACATAAGTAAAATCACAGTATTATTCAAAAGGATTCCCTTGCAGGGATGCAATCAGTGTACTTAAAGACAAGTCAGATAAGTAAAATTTTGGTGCCTTTTGGATAATATGTGCTTGTGATTGTAATCACGCATCACAAGGAGATATTTTTTTAAGTTTGTATTGTGAATTGAGTGAAGGTTTACAGACAAGATCATCAGTTTTTCATTTAACAGATCATACCCTTTGTTTCATCTCAATGATTGCAATTCCCTCCATGCAACAATAGTTATCCCACTTCCTCCCTGTGTTTCGTATCTGCATGCCACCCACCCTTGCCATCACTTCTCAAACTCTAAGGACTTTTTCCTTAGGTAAATGCTGCCCCTTTCATTTTGTGTGACCATTCCATGGTGAGCATATCTTACTAGTGTTATTTTCTTTACTATATGCTTGACTGCTACTTGGCTGAAAATTAGACTTCAGGAATGACTTCTGTTTCAGACTTGAAGCGTGGTCATAGGCCATAGTTTCAAGTTCCTCCAGTCTCTTTCTGACCAGTAACCTTAGTCTTTTTTTGGAAAATAATTTTGAGTTTTGTTCCACATTTTATTCCACTCTATCTGGTCCCCTCTGATGTGATCTCTTTCAGAACGGTTGTTAGTGGTAGTCAGGCACCATCTACTTCTTCTGGTCTCAGAGTTGTAGACTACTTGATTCCAAGCCTCTTCGATTCTAATTGCTCTTCTTCCACACAAGAAGAAACGAATAAGTTCACGTTAGATTGTTGCTCATGAGCTATTAAGATCCCAGATGCTACGCACTAAAATTGATGTTGTTGTTAAGTGTTGTAGAAGATAGTTCCGACCCATAGTGACCCTGTATAGGGTTTCCATGAAGTTGCTAGGCGTGCTTGAACTTCCAACTTTGAGGTTCAAGCTTACTTTGCAGTCCAGCGCATTAACCCACCATACCACAACATGACTCACTAAAGTAGGATGTAGAATATTGTCTTTGTGAACTATATTTTGCCATTTCAGCATGGTGCCTTAAGGGGATTTTTTTAAATGCTATTTTGATTTAACTTATTTTTCACTTTGTACAATGTTTAACATAATATATGGTACATGGTGACTGGTGAATAATATTTGTGGATGACTTAAAATGAAAAATGAAGTAACTAAAGATTGTTGTTGTTGTTATTAGGTGCCATCAAGTCAGTACTGACCTATAGCGACCTTATGCACAGCAGAACGAAACATTGTCCGATTCTGGGCCAACCTCGCTGCTTAAGTCCATCGATGCTGCCACTTGGCCAATCCATCTTGCTGGGGGTCTTCCTCTTTTTCTCTTACCTTACCAAACATGATATCCTTCACCAGTTGTCGGGGTCCCGCCTCGACAGTGGGTGAGCTTCTCGAAGGAGGGATGTCTGGAGGCGAAAGTGAGACAGTATAGAACAAAGACATAGACACAAGTTTGATGCAAACTGAAAGGCAGGCTAATCTGCTGCAGACATTGCATCCAGAACTAGCCACACTCCAGTCTTTTATTCTTTTTTCATACAAGGAACTTGAAACACAAAGTGCAGGATGAGATTATTCATTGTAGACAGCATAATAGTGATTCACAAAATTGCATACATAGATAATTTCTAAAAATGTAAACAGGTTCTTCAGTTTTCTATTCCCATTTTTCTAGACATATGTCTTCTTAAGCCAAAAGTGCAAGCAAACATATCATGGTTTAAACTTTAACTACAAGGGCCTCTGTGACGCA
>NW_006408657.1:3115317-3116696 GCF_000296735.1 Chrysochloris asiatica | reverse complement strand
AAACGGAACAACTTCTTTATACCAACTTCTCTATACAAAATATCTAGTTATAGTATTTTGCATATTAAGGAACAAAAGTGATTCCTCATTGGGATTAATCTTGAACTCTGAAATCATCTGGAAAAATCATATCTTTGAAGCAAATGTTGGGAACTTTCTAGCTTTAGCCTAACTATAGATGGCTGAATGACTCAGGGTGTGCTTTTATTTCTGTCTAAAACTATGAAGTGTCCTTGTTACTAGTCTTCTTAAAAGGAAAGAAAAGGCAGGTAGCATTCATTGCAAAGTCAATGACTTCTCTATAGAATGAACGATACATTTTGCAAACTTCCAAGTTAAATATTTAACTGCTTAAATGATTTACAACCAAAATCTGGAATAGAATATTTACCTTCTGTGTCCACTAAATTTCCAAAAATCACAAACAAAAATAAACACACACAGAAGAAAATCCATTGAAGTCTTATTCCTCAGAAGTTTGTCAGAGATATCACAATATAATTGCCTTATATTTATTCATCTTTCTTCTTCTGTATTTCTACTATGCCCTAGGAATTTTCATTTTTTGAACTGATGATTGAAATTATTTTCATGCAAATGTTTCTCATTCTAAAGTCTGCTTGTACCATCATCTATTTGATGAGTTCACTCAGCTGTTTTTTTTTTCATAAAATGCATTTAAAATAATATGAACTTGTTCAGATCAACAATGTCCTTTCATGACAATCCAGGCATGCTTCAGTTCTTAAGTTTCTTAAGTAGACTTAAATATTGAATTGTTGTTGTTAGGTGCCACTGAGTTGGTACCGACTCATAGCGACCTTATGCACAGCAGAATGAAACACTGCTGATTGTGGGCCAACCTCACTACTGTTGCCACCCTTGAATCCATGAATCCTGCCATTTGGCCAATCCATCTCGTTGGGGGTCTTCTTCTTTTTCTCTGACCCTCCACCTTACCAAACATGATATTCTTCTCCAGAGTCTGGTCCCTCCTGAAAATATGTTTGAAGTATGAGAGACAAAGTTTAGCCATCTTGCCTTCTAAAGAGCACTCTGGCTGCTCTTCTTCCAAAATGGATCTATTGGTTCTTTTGGCAGCCCATGGTACTTTCAGTATTCACCTCCAACACCATAACTCAAATGCATCAATTCTTCTATGGTCTTCCTTATTCACTGTCCAGCTTTTGCATGCATATGAGGTCATTGAAAATACCATGGCTTGGGTCAGGTGCACCTTAGTCCTTAAGCTGACATTTTTGCTCTTCAACACTTTAAAAAGGTCTTATGCAGCAGATTTGAATAATGCAGTCTGTCCTTTGATTTCTTGACTGCTGCTTCGGTGAGTGTTGGTAGTTGATCCAAGAAGAATGAAGTCC
>NW_006408657.1:3104994-3106517 GCF_000296735.1 Chrysochloris asiatica | reverse complement strand
AGATAGTTGTCTTCCAAATTTCTTGGCAGAGATGAGTGAGTGCCTCCTGTGCCGCCTCACTTTCTTGAAAGATTTCAATTTTTATTCAATCAATTCCTGGTGCCTTGTTCTTTGCCAATTCTTTCAATGCATTTTGGACTTCCTCCCTTATTATCGTTGGCTCTTGTTCTTATGGTATCTCTTGAAATGGTTGAACATTAACCATTTTCTTTTGATACAATGACTCTGTTTATTCTCTCCATCTTTTCTTGATGCCCTCTGCATCATTCAATAATTTGCCCAGAGAATCTTTCAATAACGAAAGTCGAGGCTTCATTTTTTTTCTTTAGTTCCCCCAGCTTTTCTTTCTTCCTGTATGATGTTCTTTATGTCATCCCACAACTCTTCTGGTCTTCGGTCTTTAGTGTTTAATGCATCAAATCTGTTCTTCAGATAATCTCTAAATTCAGGTGGGATAAATTCAAGGTCATGTTTTGGCTCTCGTAGACTTGTTTTCATTTTCTTCAGTTTCAGTTTGAATTTGCATATCAGCAATTGATGGTCTTTTCCACAGTCTGCTCCTAGCCTTGTCTTCACTGATGAAATGGAGCTTTTCCATCTTCTCCTTCCACAGATGTATTCAATTTGATTTCTTTGTGTTCCATCTGGCGAGGTCCATGTGTATAGTCATCTGTTATTCTGTCTAAAGAAGGTGTTTGAACTAAACAAATCATTTGTCTTGCAGAAATCTATCATTCGTTCTCCAGCATTATTTCTATCACCAAGTCCAAAATTTCCAACTACTGAACCCTCCTCTTTGCTCCCTACTTTTGCATTCCAATCACCAGTAATGAGCAATACATCCTGATTGCATGTTTGATCTATTTCAGATTGAAGAAGTTGGTAGAATTATTCTATTTCATCTTCACTGGCTTTAGTGGTTGGTGCATAAATTAGAATTATAGTGGTATTAACTGGGCTTCCCTGTAGGTGCATGGACATTATCCTATCACTTATAGCATTGTACCTCATGACTGATCTGGATATGTTCTTTTTGACAATGAACGCAACACCATGCCTCTTCAATTTCTCATTCCCTGCGTAGTAAACCATGTGGTTGTGAGATTCAAAATGGCCAATACCAGTCCATTTCAGCTCACTAATGCCTAAGATATCGATGTTGAAGCATTCCCTTTCATTTCTGACAACTTCCAATTTTCCCAGATTCAAACTTTGTATATTCCATGTTCAGATTTTCAATGGATGTTTACAGGTGTTTCTCTTCTGTTTGATTTGTGGCCCATTAACAAATGAAGGTTCTGTGAGTATTTCTCCCCCGAGTTTAACTCTATTCATGTCATCATGGTCATCTTGGTCAACTCTACTTTGAGGAGGCATTTTTTTTCCCCAGTTGCATTCTGAGTGCCTTCCCACCTTCCGTTCCTGTATCTGACAATGTTTCTCTGCTATTCATAGAGTTTTCAGTGACTAGCGATTCGGAAGTAGTTTGTCACTCTTTCTTCCTAGTCTGTCTTTGTCTGGAA
>NW_006408657.1:3097558-3104373 GCF_000296735.1 Chrysochloris asiatica | reverse complement strand
AAAGAACCAATAGATCCGTTTTGGAAGAAGTGGATACAGAATGCTCTTTGGAGGCCAAGATGGTCAAACTTCGTCTCTCAAACTTCGGACATATTGTTTGTAGGGACAAGTCACTGGAGAAGGACATTATATTTGTTAAGGCAGAGGGTCAGAAAAAAAGAGGAAGACCCCCAATGAGATGGATTGGCCAAGTGGAAGCATCGGTGGATTTTAGTGTGGCAAGAATCCTGAAGCTGGCCCAGGATAGGGCAGTGTTTTGTTTTGTTATGCATAAGGTCGCTATGGGTCACTACCGACTTGATGGCATCTAACAACAACATACCAGGAAGTGGTGTCCTGTTGTAGCCTGTGGGTTAATGTGCTGGACAGCAAAGTTAGTTTGTACCAAAAGGTCAGCAGTTCAACTTCACAAGTTGCTCCTTGGAAACCCTATACCGGGTCATATGGATCCAAACTGACTTGATAGCACTTTACAATGACAACGACAACGCTAATAGGAATTGCAGCATAGTGTATTATCAGTTGGGCTCTTAACCTCAAGTTCACAGTTTCAATCTACCAGTTGATCCAGGAGAGAAATACGAAGTTTTCTGCTCCTGTAAAGATTTACAGACTTAGAAATCCTATACAGGATTGCTACGAGTCAAATTGATTCAACAGCACACAACCACCATTACCACCATACCAGGAATTAACAGTGCTTTTTGAAATACATATTAATTTTACGATTACTAAACAGGCATTTTTATACAAAATCAGATATCTTAGTTTGAATATTAGTATGACAATACAAAATAAATTCACTCAAAGTCTTTTCCTCACATGCTTTACTCCATTCCCAAAAGCCAATTTATTAGGTTATCCAAGTGCATTTTTTGCAATCCGATTATTCTAACTGAAGGGATGTTTTCTAAGAAATGACATTTCAATATTCTAATGGAGTTACATTACAGTTCCCTTATGTCAAGGCTAATGGATTTAATTTTCTAGAGTTACATTCCATAAAAGCATCTTGTACAACAAACTGCAAAAAAATTCAGAGTTTTTATCTAAGAAACTTATTAAGTACAGCTTTAGCCATATTTGCCCAAGCTTCTTAAGCCAGTCTGTATTTGTTGTTGTTAAGTGCCGTTGAGTCGGTTCCGACCCATAGCGACCCTGAACAGGGTTTCCGAGGCTGTAAATCTTCACGGGAGCAGAAAGCCTCATCTTTCACCTGTGGAGCAGCTGGTAGTTTGTATAGGTAGGTGTAAAACTGTGTCTGACTTCCTCTGATTTCACAAGGATGAATGAGAAACCAGTCCAAGACTAATTACTTTGAGCAGGAGGTCAGACATACTTCCACCCTCCAACTTTCTTAGTGAATTCTAACCCTAAATGCCCCTTCCACGGAACTGTCTACTTCTCTGTTGGGTTTGATTATTCATGGCAGTGGCCACACAGAACTCATATGAATAATATTCACAATTATAGGGTTTGTTATAGAAATTAACGAGTTACAATTTCGGATTAGAAATGCTCAAGTCACAGTTAAGTCAGGAGAGGCCCTTCTCAGCCAAGTCTGATTACAGACCTGTCTCTAGTGCTTGGCGTCTCAGCCCAGGGGGCCCTTGGCCTCTGCCTTTCTTAGGCAGTGTTACAAACCTCTTTTAGCACTGCAGATAAATGGTCAAAGGGCATGTTATTTTGTCATAAACCTCATCCTGAAGGCACTCAGTTCTAGCTTTGTGTGTGAGCAAACCTATCTCCCCTAATTAAGTGTTTGGAGGCACAGCAGTCCACAATCAAGCCTCCTGCCTGAAGGCTTTCAGTTTTACTTACTTCCTGTGTCACGAAGCCCACTCTCTCACGTTCTGGCTTTTGTTTCTGCTGCTGCCTCTCCTCTACTACTTCTCTGATATCACAACTCTGTGTCTCCTGGATCCAGGAAGTTCAATGTACAGGGATCTCAGGGTCCAAAGCACACACTCTATTCCTGGCTTTTCTTTCTTGATGTTTGTGAGAATTCCTGTTCCTGCTTCTGAGCTGTCTCATTTTTCAAGCTGAATGAGAAAAGTGACCAATTTTCACATTACCTTTCAAACTTTTTACAATCACAATGAACCCTTTTAACAATTATTCACAATCCTCTCAGAATCTTCCCCTACTGTCTCTGACCCAGGCCCATCAAAAAGAGAAAACACATACCTAGTCTGCATGATCCCACTCTGTCGTTTGGTGTGAGTTTCAAAAACTATGGTTAAGAAAACCATACCAAGTAAATCACTGAACCACACATGCTATTCAATTTTCATGCACAATATGAACTTTTCCACCTATTTATCTGGTATCAGATGCTTAGATATTGCTTTTCTTTCTACAAAAAAAAAAGGAAATCACAACTCTGGGAAATATTTAGTGACATATTAATTGTCTACAATCTAATGTCTGTTACATTATTGGCAAATTTATTATAATTCCATTGTTTAACATATGTTAATCAACACTTAGCAATTGACAATTAACACTCATGAAAGCAGCGGTGAAGAAATCAAATGACATGTACTACATTAGGCAAATATGCTGCAAAAGACCTCTTTTGAGTTATTTAATAACAAACATATTATTGTGTGTACTAAGGTGTGGCTGATGTAAGCCATAGTATTTTCAATCACCTCACATGCATGTAAATGTTGGATGATGAAGAAAGAAGACCATAGAAGAACAGATGTATTTGTATTACAATATTGCTAAACAATATTAAGAGTACCATTGACTTCCCGATAAATAAACACATCTGTCTTGGACAGCCAGAATATTCCTTGGAAACCAGAATTTTGAAATATTTTCTCTCATACTTGGGACATATTATCAGGAGCAACCAGACCTGGAGATGGGCATCATGTTTAGTAAAGTGGAGGGTCAGTGAAAAAGAGGAAGATGCTCTCGACAAGATAACCTGACCCAATGGCAACAAAAAAGGGTTCAACAATCGTGAGACTCTAGGACCAGGTTGTGTTTTGTTCTGTTGTCCCTAAGATTACTCAGAGTTGTAACATACTGGGTAACAAATAATAACAAATATCATACCAGTAATTTTTATTTTGCTTACTATTTCTTGTTGTTTTTGAAGTGTGATTGATTCCATTTCGATGTGTAATGAACCTCTGTTGGGTTTCTAATGAGCAGCTGGTGGGATTGAACTGTCAATCTTGTGTTTCACAGTCTATGCTGATCCTTCAGTTCCACAGCAGTATACAAATGTCATTAACGGTTATAAATACAGATGTGAACAGATTTTGCTTTTTCTTTTCCTTTTTCAAACTTATGTGGACATTACTGTGGTGAAAAGCCTTGAAAGATAAAATGAAAATAGTATTATTAATATCTAAAAAGTAATACATATGATATTATAATATCATGAGTATTAGAATTTAGAGTCAAAATGGACCACACTTCTGTATGAGACATTCAATATTAATGAAATATAAAGCTTGTAAAAATATTCTTCCAGCATAATAAAAATCACCCTCCATTATAGTCTTTATGAATAATAATTAACGTGATTTCTTCTTAGCCCATTGGTGGATTGAAAGAGAGACGTGAAACATTGTAATCATGCCAAAGTAACAACATTGCTTGTATATATAATTTTGTGTAACATTTATTAATGTGGAGAGAGCAAACTAATGTACTTCATGAAAAATTCTCGGAATTTAATTAATGAGCTATCTTTCACATGCCGACGTGGTTTAAATAATAGAATCTTCTATTTTTAGCTGTGGTTATGAATCAGTCGCATAATCTCAGGGTCAGCAGTTTGAAACTATTTGCTCTTCTGCGTGAGAAAGATGAGACTTTCTGCTCCCGTAAAGATTTACAGCCTCGGACCCCTATACTCGGTGCCTAAGAGTCAGAACTGACTCCACAGCACGTAACAACAACAACAACAACAACATGGTCTCAGAAGTAAAGACTGCATTTCCCAATTAGGAGGTCCAATGTCCCCAAGTTCTGGCCAATTTGATGTCATATAAAGTGTCTTCAAGTGTGTAGAGGGAAAGGAATTCCATTCCCCACTCTTTCCTTCTTCCCACTGTTTGAAATGTGAATATGACAAGGTGAGCTCAACAGCCACCTTTCACCATGAGGTGGAAGCCACAGATTGAGGATGTGGAACAACAGAAAAAGCCTGAGTTCTGAATGGTTGTGGAGTTGCGCCTGATTACTTATCTTTAGACTTGGTTTATATGCGAAATATTAACTTCTATCTCATTTAAGTCACTGTTAAGAAGGAGAGGAAATAAATTTCCTTAAAAAAAAAAAGAGAGAGGCCATATATATGAACTCTCACTCATCTATTTGTGTAAAATAATATTTTTGTCTTTATTAAGAAATTATAGTCAAATGTTTTTAAGCAAACAAATAATACTTAATAAATATGTAGAGCTATGGTGTGGCGCTGTGGATTAATTCACCGGACTGCAAAGTCATTTGAACTGCAAGGTTGGTGGTTCAAGCTCACCAGCTGCTCCTTGGAAACCCTATACAGGGTCACTATGGGTCGGAATCAACTCAACGGCACTTAACTACAACAACCACTCAAAAGTAATGGTGCTTATGCCATGGTGGTATATCCTACAACACAACTGCTGAAAGACAAAATACCTACTAATGACAACATTTTTATGTTCTAAGTAACTGCATCAGTTTCAATCAACCAATCAACTGAGAAATGTAGAGTGACTTTTCCTTATGAAGGAACTTCTCTCTTACCACATGTAGAACCAGCAGAAGAAATATAGATTATGGCACTTTCTTGCTATCCAGCTATTGACCTTGGTTAAGATTCCCTATGTTCCCTTTAAATGGTTAAGATGCTTGGCTACTAGTCAGAAGGTTGGAGGATGAGTCCACCTAGAGGCCACCTAGGAAGGAAGGTCTACTTTTGGAAAATGAGCTACTGAAAACCCTATGATGCAGTTCTACTCTGTAGAATGTGGGATCACTCAAAATTGACTCCATCATATTGGTTACTACATTTTAATTGGAGGAAGAAACAAGTGAGGAAAAGCCAAGCATAGTAAATAGGGAACAAAAACTAGGCTATTTTTTAACCATCGTCTCCAGCTCTTTTGGTTTCACTCTCATTCTATACAGACCTTTACCTGAAGTCTCCTACTTGCTTTAAGGTGATATTTTTTCCTTTCACAGTTTTCCTTGAAAAGGAAGCCTACTTCTTAAAATTTTGCTGTCATTGTAGACTCATGTACAGTTTTAAGAAAAAAAATGCAAAAAGGCTCTCTATACTGTTTTCCCAGTGTTAATATTTGAAAACTATACTATCATAACTTGAATCTGCCGATCATATTCAGATATCCCCTTTTACTTGTGCTCTTGGGTGTGTGTGGAAGTATTTAATTCTGTATACTAGTAACACATGTGTAGTTTCATGATTCACCATCACAGTCAAGACACAGATTAGTTCCATGACAAGAATCCGTCATGTAGCCCATTTTTATAATTCACCTACTTCCCACATATCCCTAAATATTGTTACCTACTAGTCTGTTCTCTAACCCTATGACTTTGTATTTTCAAGAATATTCTGGAAATGGATTCATGTCATAATACAACTTTTTTAGGAATAGACTTTTCATTTCACACAACTCCACTGAGATCCACTTAGGTTGTTGCATGTAAAATACCATGTTCCTCTTCTTTGCTGAGTGGTTTTCCATGATGTGAATATGCCGCTGTTTGCTTAGCCAATCACCTTTGAAAAACATCTTGGTTGTTCAATTTAGGGCGACAATGAACACACTTGCCATGAACATGATTTTTGTTTAGCTTTGGTGCAAACATAAGGCCTCGATCCATTTCTCTGGGATAAATGCTGAGTCACATATGGTAGCCTTGTTTTTAGTTTCCTAAGAAACTGACAGACTCTTTTTGTGGAATTACTGTGCCATTTTGCATTCCCACTAGCAATGTATATGTTTTTTTCCACTTCATCATTGCCACTGGATGGTGTCACTAGATGTTTTATTTATTTATTTTGTTGTTGTTTTTTTGTCATTGTAGTACGTGTATCTTACTTTCTTATTGTGATTTTAATTTGGATGATTTTTTGTTGTTTTTTTTTTTTGCTGATGTTTATTTTGAAATTGGTCTCTAATGACAGGAGCATGAAAGTAGGAGATAGAAGCATTTGTCTACATAAAAGAAATCCTGTCCGATTTGAATTCCAAATCCACACCTGGATCAAGAAAAGAGAGATCAGATAATTAGATACATTATTAATTAGAGTTCTAGTTCAGTGAATCCTGTGTGAGCTGGACCTGACGGGACTGCTTTGCTTTTCTGGTTCTCAATAGTTTTTCACTTTGGCCACAGTGCAACCTTACCACTGATTTATTGCTCTCTAAAACTGAAGTCCTTGAATAGTGCTGTGGGTTAATGCAGCAGGCTGCAAAGCAGTTTGAATTGCAAGTTCGGCAGTTCAAGTTCACCAGATGCTCTTTGGAAATCCTATACAGGGTCTCTATGGGTCGGAACTGACTCGACAGCACTCAACAACAATATTGGAAAATTTTGAGTTTTCCTTCTCTTATGTGTTTCTCCCTTACATGGGTTCTGGCTTTTTCAGGTAGTCGTGGTGTGGTACTGTGGGTTAATGTGCTAGATGGCAAAGTCTGTTTGAACCACAGGTTGGTGGTTCAAACTCACTAGCCACTCCTTGGCAACCCTATACAGTATATGTCAGTACTGCCTCGACATCACTTAAAAGCAATAACAATAACAGCTATATATAAGGGGGCTTCAAAAATTTTGTA
>NW_006408657.1:3056705-3097238 GCF_000296735.1 Chrysochloris asiatica | reverse complement strand
TTGAACTGCAAACTTTGTGGTTGGCAGATCAGTACTGATCATACAGCACCACATATACATGGGGTCCTTGTGTAGTACTATACAGTAAGTACTGAACTGCTAACCTCATGGTTGGCGGTTGAAATCCACAGTCATGCCTTAAAAATCCTATGCAGGGTTACTACGAGTCAGAACAACTCAACAATACTTAACAAGGATAAAACACACACACACACAGGAGAAGAGTTTATAATTTTGTAGAGAAATGAAATTGAAAGTTCATGGTCTTTTCCCACAAACCTTTTGAGAGTCCCCGTTGTGTATTTGTATAATTTTTTCTCCAAGATGAGGTAGATTTTTGTCAACTACAGTCATCCTTCATTTTAAGAGAAACATTACTGTGATCTAGATAGAAACAGTGATGAAATTTCTTTGACTAGTTTCACTTCTATATTGTGAACCAAGTCATAATTTTAGGCATCGTGTCTGAGTTATCATTGTTGTTATCTGTTTAGTCGGACATTCTCTGCCTTCTTTTATAGGTAGTAATCAAATACTTATGCTAAAAATCCATTCATTTCCTAGCTCATCCTAAATGTGCTCTGCACACTTGTTTGTTAGGAAAAGTGCATTCATAAATGCATTTTGCTTAATTTTCAGATGATTTTTAAAAAGCTGCAATCCTGTTTTGGGTCTGAAAATAGCTAAATGTGATTACTGTCTCATTTTATTTTCTTTCCAAACAGACATTTGGTCTCTTTCCTTCAAATGTTTTTTCTCCTCTCTTCAACAGGTAGATTTAGTGAATATCGGAAGCGCTGACATAGTTGATGGAAATCATAAACTGACTCTTGGTTTGATTTGGAACATAATCCTCCACTGGCAGGTGAGAACCCTGATGAATGCTTCCATTTATGTAATTGGGGATGATCCTTTCACTTTTGTCCTTGACCTACAAAACAAACTTGGACTGTATGAGTCTCACAATAACAAGCCCATCCCCCAAAGGCTGCTTTTTTAATTGACACAACTCATGTTATCTGAGATGTTAAAGCTCAGGAAATTATAAAACAGGTTCCAGTCCATTTTCAGAAATCATTTTCTAAGTTTTACACGTGTCATCCATCCGCTAGAGATGGTGCAAAAAAATAGAACAAAGTCTCATCAATCGGGTAGTAAATATTTTTCACAAATAGGTCCCTTCCTCTACAACTCATGTATAAATGTATCTGCATAGCTTTGTAGTTAACTAATTGTTTTTCCAGTTAACCACTTCTAAGGCATAAAACCTTGCCAATCAAGCTTATCTCTAGCCAATGTTAGCTAATGCTATTCCAAGAACTTGTTGTTGTTGCTGTTAAGTGGTGTCAAGTTGGTTATGACTCAGTGACTTTGTATAGGGTTTCCAAGGAGCAGCTGGTGAGTTTGAACATCAACCTAATGGTTCAAACTGACTTTGGCGTACACTGCTTTATTTCACAACGCAACACCAGGGCTCCATTCAGAGAGGATGATATATAATTATATCTATTAATTTGGATGGTTTTGTTTTGTGTTATACACAAATCGTACTTCATAACCTTGTTTTCCAATTGCATTATTTTTTCTAAACCAAATCAGAATAGAGGTAGTATTTATCAGATCCCAGCAGAGCAGATCTGAAAATCATATGATTTAGTGAAAAGAGAATGCCTTTTTTTCAGTCCAACCTAGATAGGCTGGAATTTCAACAATCTCACTTACCATCTTATACTATTGGGTGTAATGCTGTCTCTGTTTGGGGCATACCTCATTGTCAAAATAGAAATAATACTAACATGAATGTTTCATGTTAGGATTAAATGAGAGACTATTTGCAACACAAACAGCATTCTGTAGCACTTTCTTTACAGGTGCAGTATGCTGAACTTTTTCCACTTCTATTTTTAGAATTCTGTGGATAATTGAAATAAGTCTGTCTTTATATAAGTAGGAATTAGTTTGTCATGGAACAGCTTTAATTAACTATTTACATATCATAGCATTTGCTCATTCACTCTGTGTGTCGGAATTTAGCATATTTGCAGCTTTGTCTCACCATCAGCAGAGTCTAATCTTATCACCTTTCCACTGCTCTAACACTACCGCTAAGGAGCTCTGGTAGCGTAGTGGTTACGAATCGGGCTGTGAACCTCAAGGTCAGCAGTTCGAAACTATCAGCTGTTCCGTGGGAGAAAGATGAGGCTTTCTGCTCCTATAAAGATTTACAGCCTCGGAAATCCTGTACAGGGTCGCTATGAGTCGGAACCGACTCCACGGCACACAACAACAACAACAAAACACTACTGCTGGAGTCCTGGGGTGGCGCTGTGGGCTAATATATCAGACTGTAAAGTCATTTGAACTGCAAGGTTGGTGGTTCAAGCTCACCAGCTGATCTTTGGAAACCCTATACAGTGTCGCTATGGGTCAGAATCGACTCGATGGCAGTTAGCAGCAGCAACAACAGGAATACTAGCACCAACAAAAAACTCATGTCCAGTGTTAACCACTCTCCACTCCCATGCCTATCTCTAAGTGATGTAAATCCATTTTCTTTCTTTCTTCTTTTAACTTTGGGGATAGTTTATAGAAATGAAAATATACATCATGATTATTTTCGTGTTTGACTTCCTTAACTAAGTTTTTGGTTCATCCCAATTGTGGACTATTTGGATAATATTACATTTAGTAGGGTTACCTTTAACTTGTATAGTTTGGACTTGCTCAACATCCTTCAGCATGTAGACCAGAGGAATATCTGCTCAACTGAGCAAGCCAGATTGTTCCCTCATTTGGCCCCTAGATCCATTTAAAAACAAAAACAAAAACAAAAACAAAACAACAACACTCGGGACAGATTTAACTCCATTTCACAGTAATATAGAAAGGAAGCTAGAGAATAACCATCTCTTCAGACTACAGTGAACCTCAAGTTGCCCAATTCACAGCTCTTTACATATAGCTAATGATCCCTGGTGGTGCTATAGGACCAGACACCTGAGCACAATGTTGGCAGTTCAAACCTACCATATGCTCTGCTGGAGAAAGATGAGGCTTTCTGCTCTCATAAAAATGTATAGCTTCAGACACTCTACACAGGGCCACGATGAATCAGAATTAATTTAATGGTAGTGGGTTTCCATGTATATGTGGTGCCAAGTAGAACCATCAAGCCATTGTAGTGCCTGCACATTACTGATTTAGCTCTGCTCCTCAGCAGTTCTCATTCTCTTAAAGATAGTGCAGTGTTCCATCACAGACCAACTCTTTTTTTTTTATTATTATTTTTTAATATGGAATTTAAAAGAATGAATGCAAAAATTAAATGACATAAAAAAAAATACACATTTCACTTGGAGTAGCACTGATGTTGATCTTGACAGAAAACGTAGGAGAACTGAGGCCTACCTAGATTCCTAAGCTTCAAGTTGCATTTCTCACCCAGGTGGTCTCTCATATGGAATTCTTTCCAGCTTCAATTCAATGGGTCCCATGAGAGTTTTAAGGACATTTCGTCTCATATTATCTTTAATTTGCTGATGAGCTGGTTCATTTATTATTATTATTACTATTATTGTGAGTATATGGAGGGATATCCATTCAAAGAGAAACACTTTTGTAGTCTTTCCTTTTCTGAGAACTTTGTGATACTATGTTGTTTACCACCTAGATCTCTGAATCATTAGATCCCTGTGGTTGTCATCCTCTGCTTTTTTATCTCATCTCTCTTCATCTGTCACTTCACCCTATTTTCCTAAAACTACTAAAAATGCCTACTTTTTTTCCCCCATTGAATCGCCAAAATATTTTGATTAAAATGGCATATTTACTTTTCTATTAAATAGTTCAAGGAATGCTTGAGTCTCAGTAAAGATTAAAGGACATTCTTCTCAAACTAATGTACTTTCCAAATTTAGCATTAAGAGATGGAAAGATGTGAATGTTTTGTTTCAATGCCACATATGCTATTTATAGTGCTATGGAGGCCTTCTCTTTGAACCAGTAAAAACTCAGGTATGCCAATTCTATTTTCCTGGTTACTTGTGAGGACCATTTTTTGGGTCCTGTTTCTACTTTGAATAAAATTGTTCTCTTGAGAAAGAATGCCTACATTGAGGAGTCAGAGCTTTGAACACAATTGTGGAATAGACAACATGTGTTTGAGATTTTTTCTTTCTTATTTTTTTAATTTTTTTTCCACAACATATCCTTTTTAGGTTAGAAAACTTGGTTCTGCCAACCAGCTGGATATATAAAACAAATCCTGTGAACGGTGATGACCTATGAGGGTCCCTGCCTTTGTTCGTTTACTTAAGAAGAAGGTCTCAGTTCCAGAGTTAGTTCACACCGGGATCTTTATATTATTTATTATGTACACAGCATATGCTTAGCAAAGAAAGATGATGTTTGCATGAGTAGACGTCCTCATTGTGAAATCTCACCTATCAAAAGCCTTCTATACAAGAACATATTCCTGACTTCTGCAGGTCTTGCACCCAAACAATTCTTTTTTTGTGCAAGATTGTTCTTATCCATCTCTGGCCTTGCCGTTTTCCTGTAAGTTCTGTCAAAGGTGGGGATCTGACAACCAGACTTTGAGTTTAGCAGGCAGGGTATTTATTAAGGCATGTGCTTTGAACTAACACCTATGGAAATGAAGAATGAAGGTGGAAAGGAGAGATGAATATTCCCAACTACAGCCTCATTCAACCTAACAGAGAACTCTGGAGCTAGATTGACTGCTCACTTTGTCCCAAGTAGGGCCAAAAATGGCTGAGTCCCTTGTTATTGCTGTTCCATTTGTATTTATATTGTTGTTACTGAGAAAATAAACCAAAATCCAAACCCATTGCCATTCTAACTCCTAGCCTTTCTGTAGCACAGAGTAGACCAGCCGCTATGGGTTTCCAAGACTATAAACCTTAAAAGAATGCACAGCCTACTTCCTTCCAAGGACGTGCATGTGTTTTAAAGTTGGGACCACCAGGACTAATTTTGTGAGAATATTCACAGCAAAATCTATACCTATTCAACAGTTATTACATGGATATTTCAGTAACATTTATTGTTGTTGTTGTTGTTAGGTGCCATCAAAAAGGTACTAACTCATAGCAGCCCTATGCACAAGACAACTAAACACTGCCTGGTCCTTTGGCAACCTCTCAATCATTGCTAGCTTTGAGCCCATTGCTGCTGCCGCTATGCCAATCCATCTTGTTGGGGAACTTCCTCTTTTTCTCCCATCCTCCACTTTATGATCATTATATCCTTCTCCAGGGACTGGTCCCACTTGATAATATGTCTAAATTATAAGAGACGAACCCTGCAAATTGTGGCTTCCAAGGGGCATTCTGGCTGTACTTGTTCCAATGCAGATTTGCTTTTTCTTTTGGCAATCCATGGAATTTTTAATATTCTCCTTCAACTCCATAAATCAAATGCATCAATTCTTCTATGGTCATTCTTATTCACTGTCCAACTTTCACATGCATATGAGGTTATTGAAAATACCATGGCTTGGGTGAGGCTCACCTCAGTCCTATACCCACCTTTCGTAATTTTAGAACATTTGGTGTTCCCAGTTGTTCGCACAACTGCCTCTTGATCGATGTACAGGTTTTTCAAGAGCACTATTAAGTGTTCAGGAATAATCGTTCTTCGCAGTATTGTCCATAACTTGTCACGATCCATACAATTGAATGTCTTTGCGTAGTCAATAAAACAAAGGTAAACATCTTTCTGTTATTCTCTGTTTTCAGCCAAGATCCCTCTGACATCAGCAATGATATCTCTCATTCCATGTCATTTTATGAATTTGGCTTGAATGTCTTTAAGTTCACTGTCAATGTATGGTTGCAGCAATTTTTGTATTGTCTTTAGGTTTTCCTTGTTTGCAATTTTGATGATACCTTCCAGAGATTTCTGCATTTTCTTGGGCACAAATAAGATCTGTTCTAGTCAGTTGGCCAGATAGTTGTCTTCCAAGTTTCTTGGCATAGATATGTGAGTCCCTCCAGTGCTGCATGGGTTTGTTGAAAGATTTAAATTTGCATTCCATCAATTTCTGGTGCCTTATTCTTTGCCAGTGTCTTCAATGTGCCTTGGACTTTTTCTTTCAGTATCATTGCCTCTTAAATATATGCTACCTTTTGAAATGGTTGAACATTGACTATTTCTTTTTGGTACATTTACTCTGTTTATTGCTTATATGTTCTTTTAATGCTTTCTCCATCATTCAATATTTTGTCCATAGAATCTTCAATATTGCAAGTTTAGGCTTGAATTTTTTCTTCAGTTCTTTCAGCTTGAGATATGCTGAGTGTAGTCTTTTTGGTTTTCTTACTCCAGGCCTTAGCACATTTTGGTACAATATTTGCCTTTGTCTTCTTGTGCTGACCTTCGAAATATTCTAATTAGATATTTTACCTCTTCATTTCTTCCATTTACTTTTGCATCTCTTTGCTGAAGAGTAAGTTTCAGAATCTCTGTTGACATCCATTTTGTATTTTTCCTTCTTTCTTGTCTTCTTAATGTCCTTTTTCTTTCTTCTTGTATGATGTTATTGATGTTATCCCACAACTCTTCTGGTCTTTGGTATTTAATGTCTAATACATCAAAGCTGTTTTTGAGATGGTCTCTAAATTCAGGTGGGATATGTCCAAGGTCATTATTTTGGCTCTCGTGGACTTGTTTTAATTTTTTTAAACGTCACCTTGAATTTCTATATAAGCAATTGATGATCTGTTCCACTTTCTGCCCCTGGCCTTGTTTTGGATGATAATATGACCTTTTCCACCATCTCTTTCCACTAATGTACTCAATTTGATTGCTGTGTATTCCATGGAGAGGGCCACGTGTATAATCATCTTTTTATTTATTTATTTATATTTTTTTAACGATTGTAATGAGGAAGTCATTGGTCTTGCAAAATTGTATCATGTGATCTTCACCATCATTTCTATCTCAAGGCCATATTTTCTTCATCTTTGTTTTTTTCTTTTGCATTCTAGTCTGCAGTGATTATCAATACATCTTGATTGCATGTTTGATCAATTTCAGACTGAAGAAGTTGGTAGAATTTTCAAATTTCATCATAAGTAGCTTTACTTGTTGATGTGTAAATTTGAATAATAGTGTTATTAGCTAGTCTTCCTTGTGATGATAAATGTGATGCCATTTCTCTTCAATTTGTTATTCCTTGCATACTAAGCCATGTCAATGTGAGATTCAAAATGGCCAATACCAGTCCATTTCACCTCACTAATGCCTTGGATATCAATGTGTATTTGTTCCATTTCATTTTTGACAATTTCCCTAAATACATACTTCATACATTTCATGTTCTGATTGTTAATGGATGTTTAAAGCTGTTTCTCTTCATTTTAATGTGTACCCCATCAATAAATGAAGGTTCCGAGGGCTTTACTCGATTCACGTAATCATTGTTGTTGTTGTTAAGTGCCGTCGAGTCGGTTCCGACCCATAGCGACCCTGTACAGGGTTTCCGAGGGTGTAAATCTTTATGGGAGTAGAAAGCCTCATCTTTCTCCCGCAGAGCAGCTGGTAGTTTCGAACCGCTGACCTTAAGGTTCGCAGCCCGATTCGTAACCACTACGCTACCACAGTTCACGTAATCATGGTCAGCTCTAATTTGAAGAGGCAGGTCTTCCCCATGATGAGGAGCTCATCATCTGGCACTATATTTGCCAGTGTTCTGGTGCTCTTCATCATGTTTTAATATTCAATATTTTGGTTCTTTCTGACAGTCTTCCACTGCTGTTTGTATGGTTTTCCGTGAGTACATATTCTGAATTAGTCCATCTCTACTTCTTCCTAGTCTCTCTTTGTCTGGAAGCTCAACTGAAACCTGTCTACTGTGGGTGACCTTGTTGTTACTTAAAATACTAGAGGCATAGTTTCCAGAATCACAGCAACTGTGATATCATACAGCATTGTCTGATAAACTGACAGTTGAGTGATGCTACCTTTGATTTGAATTGTGCAACCATTCTCACTCTCCTTCACTGAATTGTTCCTTCCTCATTAACATAAACTCACTGCCCCTAACATTCCTAGTTAATCTTTCAAATTGCTGTTGTCAATTTGATGCCTAATGATAAATCTTGAAAGACCACAATGCTGAAGGCAGGCATTGTTTAGTTGTTAGCTAAACCACTGTTCGATTTTAAGAAGACTTCAGGGGATGCCGAGTCTATATATCACTGTGTTTCATCAGTCACTATGTGTGGAGTGTGTTGGGAAGGAAATGTGAGAATTTGTGGGAGAGAACCCTACAACTCAGGGCTGACAGATGAAAGTTGCCTTAAGACAACAGGAGCAAGGATTCCTTTCTTGAAAGTGGAATCTTGGTGAGGAATCTCTACATCCATCATACCATTTTTGTCCAGTTAACTTCTAGCCAATTTTTGAAATCATTGCTCGAAGGCACTTCAAACTTTTACTTACAAAATAATGTAATTTCTGTGTGTATGAATGCACACTCACATATACACAACTGACTATATTAATTTATGTTTCTTTTCTCTTTCTTAGGGAAAAGTCCTGAGGACAGGGACAGTTTCTTTTTACTGTCTCCATTCCTAACTCAAGGTCTAGCCTCAGTGAAGTTGTCTGCGTGACGGTCTTTATCTGAGGCAAAGACGAAATGGTTCTCATGCATTGCCCATTATTTTTTCCCAGCAACATTTCTACTAGAGTAGAAGCAATATCAAGGAGGCTGAGTCTGATAAGCTGAATTAGTGCATAATGATGCTAAGGTGGTTTTGAATCAAATAGTGTGTTGCCTTTTAATATTATGCATATCAAGGGCAGTCTGACAAAGCATTTTACAAATGAATTCCAAGCATCTTGGGAGGGTTGCAGGATCAATGGAAATCCAACTTAGGAAGTTGTGCACTGTATAACTTTAGAATGTCATGGGGAAACATATGAATCTTACATAAGTCTTTCACCTATTTATGCACTAAATAAGCAGGTCAGGATGGAATTAAGAAAACCGGAGAATCCACCCCTAAATAATACACATAGCTATCAAAAGAGCCTGACAAATAAATGCAAAGATTTCCAATCTTCAATTCATTCCCACCTTTATAGGGCATTTTCTCAAATCCTTTAAAAAATATGTTTAGACAGGTCTAATACTTTGTTCTAATATTTGCATCAAATGTTTTATAAAGAGATAACTTGGAGATGTTGAAATAAGCATCTACCCCAAGGCATTTTTGGTGGTGTAGAATCAGCACTGGACTGCTAACTACAAGGTCAGTGGTTCAAATGCACGAGCTACTCCTTGGAAACTATACAGGGTTTCTCTGAGTCTGAACCAACTCACTGGCACTTAACAACAATATGGATGATGACACAGATAAAATTCATTATTATATCAAATATTCATCACAATGTACCTTATATTTTTCAAAAGGAACGTTCTTGTTGGTAAGAATTATGGTGTCTTATAAGGGTCAGAGAAAAAGAGGAAGAACCCTAGCGAGATGGATTGGCAAAGTGGCAGCATCTATGGGCTCAAGTTGGGCAACAGTTGTGAGGTTGGCCCAGGTTTGGGCAGTGTTTTGTTCTGTTGTGCATAAGATCTCTATGAGTCGGTTTTGACTTGATGGCACCTAACAACAATAACAACAAATAAAGGGCATGATTTATATTTCAAAAGTAACCTGATAGATAATCATTTCATAAACTCTGGCCAGAGTTTCTAGTATAGTGAGGTCTCGTTATTTTCTTGAAACAGGTAACAGTTGCTTACTATGGATTACTGCTTCAGATTAGTTGCAGTAATGAACTTTAAAATACTGTAATTTTCTGAATGATATTTATATGAAGCCTTAGGGAGAAGCAAATACACAAATCAGCAACTAATGGAAAAAAATAAGGGCACACATCCACAGCTTTAGGAATACATACTCGTATCTCTTTTGTTGATTTCTATCGTTTATTAAATATAAGGAAATTCATTACCAGATTCTTTTTTTTTTAATTTTTTTCAGTTCAGTCAGTAAACAGGTATTATTGTAAGTTATAGTGTACACCAAGGGTTCTTATCATGGTAAATTATGTTCTTTGATTCTTAGAGCAAAATTTTAACAGAGACTTTTGGGTTAAAACAATATAAACCCATTTGCAACTCACTGTACTGGATCTGTTGTTAGGTGCCATTGAGTGAGCCTACATAAAAGAGCAGGAAACAGAGCCAGCTTCTGTACCATCCTCATAGTTGTTCTTATGTTTGAGCCCAATGTTGCAACCACTGTAGGAATCTATCTCTTTGAGGATCTTCCTCTTTTTCACTTGTGTGTTGCTGTGGGTTAATGTGCCAGACTGCAAAGCCATTTGAACTGCAACGTTAGCGGTTCAAGCTCACTAGCTTCTCCTCAGAAATCCTATACAGGGTCGCTATGGGTCAGAAGCAACTCAATGGCATGTAACAACAACAACAACAACATACTTACCAAGGAGTCCTGGTGTGGTGCTGTTGGTTAAACCGCTCAACTGCAAGTTGGCTTTAACCACAAGGTTGGTGGTTCAAGCTCACCTGTTGCTCCTTGGAAATACTATACAGTGTCGATATGGGTCAGAACCGACTCAACAGTGCTTAACAGCACAGCAGCATACTTACCAAGGAGTATTGGTGTCTATGGGTTAGTGTGCTGGGCTGTAAAATCAGTTTGAACCACAAGTCGGGGCTCAAGCTCACCAGCCGCTCCTCGGAAACCCTCTAAATCTAAAGGGTCTCTATAAGTCAGAACTGACCCCATGGATGTTTACAACAACAGCATACTTACCAAGCATGATATCCTTCTCCAGGATTGGCCCCTCCTGATCACATGTCCATTGAGTCTCGCCATAATCACTTGTAAGGAGCATTCTGACTGTACTTGCTGCAACACAGATTTGTTTGTTCTTCATTAATTCTATGGCATACTTAATATTCATCATATTCATCATTAACACCATTATTCAAAGGCATCAGTTTTTCTTCGATCCTTCTTAGACACTGTTCAGCTTTACTGTTTAGAATTATGTGTGTGCTAGCCCTACTATCCTAAAATAGCAAATATAGGTTGCATCCTCTGTTAGAAACTTTTTGAATGATGTATACACTTTATTCTCTAATATTTCCAGTGGAATTTACAATACCAACATTTTTATAAACCTAAATTAACAGAGTGTACCACAGAACCCAGGGATGATATTAGACATGTTTAATAAATGGTATGGTGCAAGCTTCAAACACAGCACATGCCTGGATAACTAGAATGGACCAGGTTCTGCTTGAATGTTTTATTTTTCATTATCAATTGGATGTAAATTCTCACTATTTATTATTGTAAATTGAGGATTTTCATGTTTAAATTTGTAGGGTCTTGCTCAGAGAATGTATTTGCTTATGAAAATTGTTTGTGTCCACATGCAGGTCAAAAATGTAATGAAAAATATCATGGCTGGATTGCAACAAACCAACAGTGAAAAGATTCTCCTGAGCTGGGTCCGCCAATCAACTCGCAATTATCCACAAGTTAATGTGATCAATTTCACCACCAGTTGGTCTGATGGCCTGGCTTTGAACGCTCTCATCCATAGTCATAGGTAAGGAGCTTACTAAGAGGTTGAACAATTTTTAGAAGTTTTGATTTTGACTGTTGAGATGTTTTCCACCTTAGCTTGGTTCCAGATCAATTTGTACTATGCAACATGTTATGTATTGGCTATGTATGACTACCTTGATTCATCCATCAAAATGAACAGAATAGGGATATTTATATTAATATAATTTATGTGCTGAAATATGAATGTTTGTAGAGCATGAATGTAGTTATACCATAGTGACAATGTATTCGAAATTGGGACTCTTCTAGAAAATCCAAAATGTGTTTTAGCATTGCTGAGATGGATTTCCTTTTTTATACTAATATGTTTGATACTAAAGTATAGGGCTAAAAACGGTATCAAATTTCACGTAAGTAGCTGCTGACATATAATTAGTTGTTATGCTAAGATAAATAATATAGACAAAAAGGAACACATTTGTTTGTTCAGATATACATTTAGATAGGAAACTCCATAAATCCTGTATATATATTCTTATTGGTGAGGATGAGTGATTTTAGCATTTTAGCAACAAAGGCGAAAATCAGAATACTATGACTCAGTGTTCTGAGTATCAAAATTAGCAATTAATCTGCAAGTGCAAAGCAATTGATATAACCTGTGTTTGAGAGACCGCTACTCAATGTGATATAGTGAATCAAATATCCTTACCCATATCCCACACGATTATACATGTCTTAAGATACCCAAATTGAAGTCCTTGGATGGCACAAATGGCTAAATACCACTAGCTGAGGAGTAAGTGGTGGGTTTGAACCAACGACCTTGTTGTTAGCAGCCAAACATCCTTAATCCAAGAGCAAAATCTCTAAAAAAGCATCTTTTCCCAAAGTCTTGTTCTAAGTGAATGCACAGCAACTTGTTTTTTGAATGAAGTCCAACCAGCACTCACTTGACATGTTACACCACGTCAACACATTGTTTTTCCTATGTGTGAGATGAAAAAAAAAAAAAAAAATCCAGTTTCAGTCTAGCCAGATGTGGAGGGATAGAGACATTTATGCTATATCATAAGTCAGTCCATATTTATGCAACCACATGTTTTGCAGTTGTTGTTGTTGTTAGGTGCCATTGAGTTGGTACTGATTCAGCGACCTTATGCACAGCCGAATGAAATACTGCCCAATCCTGGGCCAACCTCACTACCATTGCCATGCTTGAGTCCATCGATGCTGCCACTTGGCCAATCCAACTCGTTGGGGGTCTTCCCCTCTTTCTCTGACCATCCGCCTTACCAAACAGCGACTGATTCCTCCCAACAGTATGTCCAAAGTATGAGAGACTAAGTTTGGCCATGTTGGCCTCTAAGGAGCACTCTGGCTGCACTTCTTCCATAACAGATCTGTTGGTTCTTTAGGCAGCCCATGGCACTTTCAGTATTCTCCTCCAACACCATATCTCAGAAGCATCAATTCTTCTACAGTCTTCCTTATTCACTGCCCAGCTTTCACATGCATATGAGGTTATTGAAAATACCATGGTTTGGGTCAGGTGCACTTTAGTCTTCAAGCTGACATCTTTGCTCTTCAACACTTTAAAAAGGTCTTGTGCAGCAGATTTGCCTAATGCAATATGCCATTTGATTTCTTGACTGCTGCTTCCATGAGTGTTTTTCAGTAAGAATCTGAAAAAAAATGACCTTGCTGTTCATGTACACATTTGCAGATGAACTAAAAAATGGAGGGTTAGGGTATTCTGTCCTGACTGGCTCTTTAAAATGTTTTCTTCAAATGGATGACTTCAATGCTGCAAGCATGTTCACACACTACATTTGTTAAGACTCTATTTCATGATTTCTGAATGTATTTGTTGTAGGTAATATAGTCAACATATTCAGATTGCCCTGTCACATCTATCCCTGACCCGCTCTTTCTCTCTAGAAATGCATTCATTTATGTGTTCTCTCCTGTTTTATTACACAGATCATCAGTAACTGACTTGTTTGATAAGTTACATGGCTATTTCTCAAGTGGTTTCACATATTTGATTACTGCTGTTTCATGAATAATCCTCTCCTTTTTGTTTTTGACAAATATTCATATTGTTTATCTAAAAAAAGAGAGAGGTTGGAGTCTCTGTTGCAAGGTAACTGTCAATACATTTACAGAGGGCAGGGGTGTGCTTATTTCAATGATTGACTGAGTAAGCTATATAAAAAGACATACTTAATATAGAATACAGGGACTGACAAAAGACCTCGCCAAAGTTGGTGGTTATTGTTAAATGACTTGTAGTTGGTTCTGACACATAGCGATCCTGTATAGGGTTTGCAGGAGCCTCTGGTGGGTTTCAACTGCCGACCTTGTGGCACAGTCCAGTGCCGATCCTATAGCACCAAAATATTGAAAATTATTTATTTAAAAGTATTTTTTTATTTTAATATGTAAACAATTAAAAGTTGTATGCTATAATACACAGTTCATTACAGTGCTTTTAAAAAGAAATTCTACTTTTGTTGGACAACAAAATGATACATGTTGTTAAGTGTTGCTGAGTCAGTTCTGACTCATATCAATCATGGACATGGTTTCTGAGGCTTTAAGTCTTCGTAGCATGAGAGAGTCTCATATTTCTCCTGTGGCGCGACTGGCGGGCTTGAACTAAGGACTTTGTGGTTTGAAGTCTAATGTTTATCATGTAAATGCTCAAAATATACCGATAAAATTGTTATAAGTATGTTGTTGTTGTTAAGTGCCATCAAGTCGATTCTGACTCATAGCGATCATAGAGTACATAAATGTATTTTTCTAGTTCTCGTTTTAATTTATTGCAAGTGAAATAGCAAGTGTTTTGAAAAGTAGCCATTTGAGTCAGGGACAAAAGAAAAATAAGCAAAATATGTATTAATGGACACAATTTTAATCAATAAACTTAACTCTGGCAATGTAGTGGTTAAGAGGTGGGCTCCTAACCTCAAGGTCATCTAGTTTGAAACTACCCACACTTCCCAGGGAGAAAGATGAGCCTGTCTGCTCCTGAAAAGATTTACAGCTTCAGAAACCCTATACAGGGTAGCTATGAGTGGGAACCGACTCCATGGCACATAACCACCACCACCAAACTTCACTCTTGAATCAGTTATTGTCAACAACTCTCTTTATTCCTTCTGATGTCATCATAGTTATATTCGTATATTTTGATTTCTTGATTTAGTTGTTCTGTGTGTCACTGAGGTTAATGAGCTGGACTGTAAATTTGATCTGCAAGGTTGGCAGTTCAAATTCACCAACTGCTCCACAGAAACCCTATACAGACTGTTTTGAGACAGAAGCATCTCGACGGTATTTAACAACAATGACAAGCATTGTAATTTTCTCCTTATTAAAAAGCCCACCAATGTTAACTCTCCTCCCCTCTGTCTCCTAATTTTTATTATTGTTGTTAAATGATGTTGAGTTTGTTCCAACTCATGGAGACCTTGTATAGGGTTTCTGAAGAGCAGCTGGTGGGTTTGAACTACTGACATTGCAGCTAGCAGTCCATTGCTTATCCTACAGTAACATATCAGAACTTCTGATTTTTATTTTGTTGCCTGTAAGTGCCATTCAGTCGCTTCTGACTCAGTGACCCAGTATAGGGTTTCTGAGAAGCAGCTGGTGGGTTTGAACCACCGACCTTGCAGATCAAACTGATTTTGCTGTCCAGTGCTTATCCTACAGAGTCACACCAGGACTCCTGATTTTTTTTTTTTAATAGTTACATTGAAATGATTACCTTCTCCCTATTCCCTCAAGAAAAGATGAATACCATGGAGTCAATTCCAACTCACAGCATCCCTGCAGACAAGATCAATGGTTTTCTGAGTCTGTAAATCTTTACAGGAGCAGATGACCTTATCTTTCCCATGAGGAGAGACTTGTGGGTTTTAACAACCAACCTTGTAATGAGCAGCCCAATGCTTAACTCATTATGCCACTAAAGTTCCCCATTAAAATGATTATATTCTTATAATTTTCCCTTTATTGCCTTAATTGATATGATTGCTGTGTAAACTTCCATAGAATCACCCTTGGCTCATGGCAACTCATGTGTTACAGAATAGAATGGCTCCGTTGGATTTTCCTGGTTGTAATCTTAACAGAAATAGACTAGCAGAGCAGCTGGGTGGGTTCTAACCACCAACTTTCAGGTTATCATGTGATCATAAGCTTCTTATTCCACCCAGAGGAATCTGGGCAAGAAGGTCTGGCAATCTGCTTCGGAAAGTCACAAATATGAAAACCCTTCGGAACAAAGTACTTCTTTATTGCTTTGCAGTTCTACTTTAAAATGCCTGAGGAGTCCATGAATCAGAATTGCCTCACGGACAACTTGATAGTGTTATGTCCAGAACAGTTTTGTTAATATTTAATCAACTTCAGAAAGGATCTGGTGACTATTTAATATTAGGACAAGAACATTATCACCCTTATTCTAAGTTCTTCCTCTTCTTTACATTTCCCATTTTAAAATTATTTTTGGATCAACAAAGCTTGCAACATTTATATTTATCCTGTGAGCATAGATGTTTTTGGTAAATCTATGAATTGAAAATGAACGAATGCTATTATATACATAATATTTTATATTTAGAACAAAACAATAGAATTTGTTTTTAAGCTATTGTTACTTGCTAGGCATTTTTCTTTTACTATTATTTCATCTCTATCTAAGGAGACTTGGTGGTGCAATAG
The DNA here is from genome assembly GCF_000296735.1 of Chrysochloris asiatica. Lineage (NCBI taxonomy): Eukaryota > Metazoa > Chordata > Mammalia > Afrosoricida > Chrysochloridae > Chrysochloris > Chrysochloris asiatica. Next base: position 3,080,922 of record NW_006408657.1, on the reverse strand, counting down.
ATTAGCATTTTTCTGATAACTGTAAGGTCAGCAGATCAAACACACTAGCTTTACTCGGAGAAAAATGAGATTGTCTTCTCCCATATTTACAGTTTCAGAAACCCTATGGAGCAGTTATATAATCTTATATACAGTTATAGGGAGCTCTGGTAGCATATAGTGGTTACGAATCGGGCTGCGAACCTTAAGACCATCAGTTCGAAACTACCAGCCGCTCCGCTGAAGAAAGATGAGGCATTGTGCTCCCATAAAGATTTACGGCCTCAGAAACCCTGTCCGGGGTCGTTATGGGTCGGAACTGACTCGACGGCACTTATCAACAACAACAATATATACAGTTATTGTGTTATATATAAGATTGCAATGAGTCTAATCCACTTGATGGCAGTAAGTTTGGTTTCAGGGTTTAGACATTACTGGAAGTAAAATATTCCATCTATTTCTTATGATATTGTTGTCGTTGTTAGTTGCCATTGAGTTGATGTGGCCTCAAGATGACCCCAAGTATGTAGAGTAGAACTGTTTCTTAGAATTTTCAATGCTATGACTTTTTGGAAGCAGTTCACCAAGACTGTCTCCCTAGGCACTTCCGTGTGGATTTGAATCAACAGCCTTTTGACTAGTACTTAACAATTTACACCAATTAAGGTGTATGATAAGGAGCTCTGGTAGCATAGTGCTTATGAATCAGGCTGAGAACTGCAAGGTCAGTAATTTGTAACCACCAGAAGTTCCGTGGGAGAAAGATGAGGCTTTCTGCTCCTGTATAGATTTACAGCCTCGGAAACTCTTTACAGGGTCACTATTAGTCGGAACTGACTCCACGGCACATAACGCACTATCCTTCTACAGATTAGGAGACTGAGGCATAGAGAGTTTATTTAACTTGCTTAAAAGACCATTTGGGGAGGCCTTTTATAGCAGCATAGAATAAGTACTCGACCTCAAGGTCGGTTTGAACGCCAAGGTCAGCAGTCCAAACTCACCAGCCACTCCTTGTAAACATTATACAGGGTTGCTGTGAGTCAAAAGCTACTCGATGACACTTAGGAACAACAATAAGACCATTTGCCTAACATGTGGTAAAGTTAAGATAGAAGTTTATGGAGTTTGACTCCAGGGGACTCTTGTATACGATAGGGCAACCTGTTGCTGTCCATTTCCTCAAAAGTCAGGTGATACTGATTACCTGTTCTTATTTATGAATTATGCTCATTGGAAACCCTGTGTAGGGTCACTAAGAATCAGACCCACCTCGATGGCACTTAACTACAACAAGATTCATTAATTAAGGTCTAACTTTGGATTGGAAGCTATAAGGAGTTCCCCTTTAATTGTTAACTTTTCCAATTCTTAAAGAATGTAAACATCAGAGATATTTGTAATGTTAATTTAATTACTTAAAGCAATTGACAAGATTTACATGTAGAGCAAAGAGAGATGCTTCATTTGTTAAAGGATGTAGTTGAACTCTATTAGTTTATAGGACTCTGTAAGGTAATCTAACACCTTGATTATTAGTTAAGGGCTGAAGAGATGGGTGAGAGGGTTTAGATCATTGTTTTCAAATGTGAAAGCATTTTTTTCTATATTCTCCATAATCATTTACATTTATTTCTAACACTCACCCAGTTATCTTCTTTTCCACTGCTATTGCCTAGCCTAAACCCACTGCCATCAAGTAGATTCTGACTCACAGCAACCCTATAGGACAGTGTCGAACTACTCCTTGGGGTTTCTGAGACAGTAAATCTTTATGGGAGCATCAGCTTTCTGTCTTGGGAAGGCTGGTGGGTTTATACCACTGACTTTGTATTTCATAAACCAACACTTACTCATTCCTCTAAAGACCTAATGGATTGCCATCATGTCAGTTCTGAGTCATAGCAACACTGTGTAGGATTTTCCAGACTGGTAACCTCTATGTGTATCTGTTTTAATTTTCTTCAGGTTCCACTTGAATTTGCATATGATCAATTGATGGTCTCTTCCACAGACTACCCCTGGCCTGGTTTTGGTTGATGACATGGACTTTGTCTAGTCTTTTTCCACACATGTAGTAAATTTGATTTCTGTGTATTCCATCTGGTGAGGTTCAAGTGTATAGTAGTCTTTTATTTTGTCTAAAAAAAGGCATTTACAATGAAGAAGTTATTGGTCTTGCAAAATCCTATCATGTGATCTCCAGCATCATTTCTATTACTTAGGCAAAATATTCCTACTATTGATCTTTCCTCTTTGTTTTCAACATTTGCATTCCAATTACCAATAATTGTCAATATGTCTTTTTTGAAAAGCTTTTATTGTGTGTTGAGTGAAAGTTTACATTGGATAACATCATTTTTGCACTCATCCTATTGCATTTTGCTTTATTGAAATGATTACAATCCCCTCCATGCATCACCATTCTACAGTATTTGCTTCTATTATTACCTCTCTTTTTTGTTGTTGTTGTTGTCCACAAAAGCATTCAGGAATATATAATAATTTACACAACCTAAGGACACATTTTGCAAACCTGCCTCCTGACTTCCAGCACACAGCCTTTCTCTTTCAGTGAGTCTCTGCTGTTCTGTCTCTCAATGTCATCAACTTTGCCTCCATCTCTGGAGTCACTGCTTCTCTGGACAGGATCCCACATGCCTCTCATGCTCCTTGATGGTCATAGGGTACTTTGTTCCTGGAATGTGAGATTATCTGTTCCCATTTTATGATGCAAAACTTCTAAATTTACAGTTGTGACAATCGCAATTAGTCATGATAGCAATTACTATTGAATCATAAGAATCTTATCCCCATCTCTTTTCATCACAATTGTCAATACATCTTAATTGCATGTTTGATCAATTTTAGACTGAATAAGTTGGTAGAATTCTTTCATCATCACGGGCTTTCATGGTTCGTGCATATATTTGAATAATAGTGGTATTAACCAGTCTTCCGTGTAAGCGTATGGATATTATCCTATCACAGACAGCATTGTACTTCAAGACCAACCTTGACATTTTTTTTTGATGTTGAATTCTATACCATTCCTCTTCAATTGGTCATTCCCGGCATAGTAAATCATATGATTGTCAGATTCAAAATGGCTGAAAGTAGAGAATGCAAGAAAAATGTTTATCTGTGCTTTATTTACCATGCAAAGGCTTTCAATTGTGTGGATCATGATAAGCTGTGAGCAACATTGCAGATATGAGCATTCTGGAACACTTAATTGTGCTCATGAGGAATCTGTACATGGACCAAAAGGCAGTTGTTCAAACAGAACATGGGAACACGGGATGGTTTAAAATTAAGAAAGGTGTACAAGAGGGTTGTATTCTTTCACCATACTTATTCAACCTGTATGCTGTGCAAAAAATCTGAGAAGCTGTATTATAGGAAGAAAAATGTGGCATTAGGATTGGAGGAAGATGCATTAACAACATGAGATATGCAGATGATACCACCTTGCTTGCTGTAATCGAAGAGGACTAAAAATAGTTACTGAGGATGACCAGTGAACACAGACTTAAATATGGTTTGCATCTCAATGTAAAGAAAATAAAAAACAGCATCCATAAGTGGAGAAATGATTGCAGTTGTCAAAGACTTCATTTTGCTTGAATGAACCATCAACACTCATGGGAGCTGCAGTCAAGAAATCAACCGACGTATGGCATTGGACAAATCTGCTGTACATGACCTTTTTTAAGTGTTTCTGAGCAAAGATGTCAGTTTGAGAACTAAGGTGCACCTGACCCAAGCATTGGTATTTTCCATAACTTCATATGCATCGGAAAGCTGGACAGTAAATAAGGAAGCCCATACAAGATTTGATGCATTTGAGTTATGGTATTGGAGGAGAATATTGGATTGACCAAAAAAAAAAAAAAAATCTGTGTTGGAAGAAGTACAGCCAGAGTGCTCCTTGAAAGCCAGGATGGCCAGAATTCATCTCTCAGAATTCGGACATATTGTCAGGCGGGATCAGTCACTGGACAGAAGGATATCATGTTTGGTAAAGTGGAGGGTCAGAGAAAATGAGGAAGAACCCCAGTGAGATGGATTGGCACAATGGCAGCAGCAACATGGGCTCAGGTGCAGCAATGATTGTTAGGTTGGCCCAGGGCCAGGCAGTGTTTCATTCTGTTGTTGCATAGTGTTGTTATGAGGTATTAACAACTCAGTGACAACCAATAAGAACATACCTTTACCTGAGCAGTCTCATCTTTCTCCCACTGAGTGGATTGAAAGTACTGACCTTTAAGTTAGTGGCCCAACTCATAACCAGTTATGCTAACAGGTCTCCGTAACCATTGTCTTGTTGTTGTTGTTGTTGTTTAGTGTCATGAAGTATTAGAGACCCATGTATAGGGTTTCTTAAGAGCGACTGATTTGATCTGTCAACAATCCAATGCTTATGCTAAAGCACCACACCAGAACCCATTTTCTAGAGAGGGATAAAAAAAATATGGTGCAGAGGGTGCTTAGTGACATAGCAATCCTACCATATAGTCTCAATTTTAATTCCATCGTCAGTGGTAATGTTGAATTCATATTGAGTTCCAGAAGGTCGTCAACTGTTTTGTATAACTTGGAGTATCAAAGAATTAGTGGTTAGTTTTGCTGTGTTGCCTCACAATCCTAGTTGTTTTGTTTTGTTTTTAATGGTGTTACCAATGAATGAAAAGGAAAGAGATATGAATGTATAACTTTATTTTTGAATATATTTCTAGAAAATGACACCTAGCCCTTCTTGACAGTAGGACTCTGCCAATGAAGCCAGGCCTGAAAGATCTTGACACCTAAACACATTCAGCTTTTTTTTTTTTTCCTTCCCCAAGAGCTTTGATTCTCTAATATCACTCAATTTAGTATTTTATTCTCAAATGCTTTTCATACTCCAAATCCAATCTACTCTTTAAAACTTCCCAAAGCCTCAAAAAACCTTGCCTGAGATCTTCAGATTTTAGAAAACAGTCTGTCTTACTCTCTTGTTGTTGCTGTTATGTTCCGTGGAGTCGGTTCTGACTCATAATGACCCTGTACAGGGATTCCGAGGCTGTAAATCTTTATGTGAGCAGAAAGCCTCTTCTTACTCCCACGGAACAGCTGGTAGTTTCGAACTGCTGGACATGAGATTAGCAGCCCGATTTCGTAACCACTAAGCTACCAGAGCTTCTTATCTTACTCTAGGTATATTTATTTTTACATTTTTTACATTTAGATTTTAATTAACTGTTTCTCAGTAGATTTCAAATCCAGTGTGTGCTCATTTAGTCTCTCATGAAGTCAAAATGAGAGATTATTTTATCAGGCTGGGTTTCTGGCAGTGCAAAGGACTACCAAAGAATCCCTTGCATTCTACAGGGGAGACAGATGAATACACAACCTTGATTAAATCATGAGGGGGTTTTAAAAAGTTCAGAGAAATAGAATTAAAAGATAAATGGAATTGTTCACAAACTTGTTGAAGTTCTCTTATATATGAATGTTAAATAGTATTCAGTTCTGATGAAAAAAAAGTAAAGGGAGAAAGGAAATGAACATACAGATATTAGATGGCGAGGGACACATTGCAAAGTTTAGATGGGGTGGTTAAGGAAGGATTCACACATAATGTGACTTGAGTAAAAACCCTCAAAGGCTGGAGACACAGCGTGTATAAATGTTTTGGGAGGAGAGAATATTAGACAGAGGTAACAGCAAAGGCAAAAACAGAAATCTATGTAGCTTACTTGAGAAGCATTGGGAGAGAAGAAATAAATCAAATTTGAGCGCTAAAGGAGTGTCGGTTCATGTAGGTAAGAGTTGGACGTGTGCATTTTATTTTCCTTCTTTCAGGGCTGAAAAAAGAAGACTATGATGAAACTTATATTTTAACAGATCACTCCAGCAGTCCTGCTGATATATGATCAACCAGGTCAAAGGTGTGTGTAGGGAAAATAGCTAGGAGGTGATAGATCTAATTCATGAAGGATCACATGATGATGTAGACTGACTTGGTGGCAGTGGAACAAGTGGAAATTGGGCAAATCCTGGATATAGGTCCAATTAAGTGTTGTGTGAGAATAAGTAGAAGCCATCAGACTTAAAATTTTCATCTACACATCTGGAAGTATCAATTTGCTTTCATTGAAATAGTAACACTGTAAGCGTTTTAGAGTGACGAAATGGAGAGATTAAGAGCAGAATCACAGTTTTGGATGCTTGAGGTTCATGATGCCTTAAAGTGTAGTTAGTGAATATTTGGAGTTGAATATTTGGAGCTAAGGTCAGCGATCTGGGTTAGGCTTTAAAGTAGGGAATTACTAGTAAATGGCTGGTGTTCAAATCAACAAAAGTGATGGAGATTAACAAATGTTTGATACTTGGATTACTTTGAATAAAATTGATTTCATTTCAAGACTTTTCTTTAAAAATTGAGATTTGTTTAAATAAGAAATGTTATTGAGGGTAACGAATAGTAATACTCTATTTTTGAAAACTCTGGATATGCATAGTCAATCAAACAAAATACAGTGAATCTTGATGAACATTCTAGCCTTATTGATATTTATCTTTGCATATGTGTATGTTTTTCCAGGCCAGACCTGTTCGATTGGAATAGTGTGGCCTGCCAGCAGTCAGCCACACAAAGATTGGAACATGCTTTCAACATCGCTAAATATCAATTAGGCATAGAGAAACTACTTGATCCTGAAGGTTAGTATATATCAAACTACCAATATTTTTATTATGATTGAATGTTTTTCATCTCGAACTTGCTGGTTCCACATACTAGGTACAGAATAGGGGGAAAAAAAATGGACCTTTTCCCTGTATTCTTAGTGTATGTAACATGTTCTCTCTTTTCAAACTGTATTAAAAATCATTCCATATGAATTTCATTTTCAAAATTCTAATATCTAAAATGAAAGTGCAATACAGAACATTGGTGGGAAAAAAACACCCCACAGGAAAAAAAAAAAAACAACAAAAAATCCCTAAGCCATTAGAATGTTTATGCCTCATGTCTGGAGCATACTGCATTTGATGTACACTGACTCCAAATTATTTATTTAAAGTTAATGTTTTGCTTATTCTACTAAGAGATTTGATAGACTAATCAGCAGTAATTAATTAGCTACTCTTGCCAATTCCATTCATATACTGTATAAACAGCAACGTGGTTTACTGTTTAAATCAGGAAATCTATTCCTGGCACTGCTTCTGTTATAATTTGTCACTGGGGGAAGCCCTCCATTGGATATTTATTCATTTCATATTTCTTATGTTGACAGGCATTGCTGTATTTTTATTTTTAATTCTATTACACTTAAATAACTTGCATCTTTATATCTTGCACCAGTCAGGTACATGGATAATGATGGTATTCTGACCTGTGCTTCTAGCCTGTGAGATGCTTTTGTTGTATGACAAATTCTTTGAAATTATTGACTCTGTCCCTGGGACTTTATTGACAGTCTGAAACCCAAAGTTGTCAAAGCAGCATCAGTAGACTTGATGTCTGTGCTATAATGTTCTTGTTGTTAAGTGCTGCTGGGTTGATTCGAACTGATAGTGACCCTGTATAGGTTTCTGAGGAGCAGCTGGTGAGTTTGAACTGCTAACCTTGTGATTCCCGGTCCAGTGTTGCGTCTACTGCGCCGCATTAGAAGCTGATATTTGGTTAGTCTTTGGGTTATTGTGTCAACCACCAAAGAGGAGAAAATGAAGTGATGGTGATGGACCTCATTAGAAAAATCTCTGAAATGCCCGCATTCCTCATTTATCGATATGGTTTTGTTGTTGTTGTTGTTTTGTCAGTTCAGACTCACAGTGACCCTGTATAGTGTTTATGAGGAGCTCTTGGTGAGTTTGAACCACCGAACTTGTGGTTTAAACTGACCTTTTGCTAGAGTGCTTACTCTACAGCACCACACCGGGAGTGCTATCAACACAGGTAAGCTCCAAAAAAATGGAAATCAGCATTATGTGAAAATTAAAGATAACCAAATCAGATCGGAAAATACAAGGTAATAACATGATTACGTAATTGCCACATTACGCCATTAAATATTTGCCAAATTACCTTGTTACATAATTGCCAATCCACTGAAAATTGTTGGCAAGTCAAGTTGACATAACCCTTGCCTTGCCCCTCAGATGCATATCATTAATGTCCGTAGTCCAGATGTACGTTGTTATTATGGAAAATAGTTGGGTAGTAGATGTTTTGCTATGGTTATAAATGCTTAATCCTGGATAAGAAAATAGATGTAAGTGAGGAGTACTTGTAATTGCTAGGGTAGCCTTAATCTGGTGAATTGATTATCACTTCAGTGTTACAGGTCCAGAAATATGATTGCCTCATCTTTCAATAGCAGATGAATCTTGGGGAAGGGAAGAGCTCACTTGTATACACATCATAAAAAGATAGATATATCAGAATGGGAATTTGGGAATTTTAAAGGCGATATTTAAAACCACCACCAAATTCAGAGTACTCATCGTCAATTGACCAATCAATCTCTCGGTAAGCACATGTAGTTGGAATGGCAAATTAAAACAACACAATTATGACTTTGCCAGGCTGGAATTAGATTTAGTCCATTACAAATGCTTCCTGTCCTTTCTATAGTGCATGGCTGAGCACTGACATCAGTGACTTCTTTCCTGTTGTTTCTGTAGCTGCTCATCATTCCTCCTGCCACAGTTTACGTTCAGCTTCCTCATTTTGCAGGGTGCGGGTGGGCCACCCTGTTATTGACTACATATGTGACGCTGTAGGATAAGAACTCAGCCGCAAGGTCAGTTTGGTCCACAAGTTCAAACGCATCAGCTGTTTTTTGGAATAGTTAATAGTTGTTAGTTGTTACAGAGTCGACAGCACTTAACCATGTACTGAGTCACTTGTTTCCTCACAAGCCTATGAGGAAGATAGGACAGATGCCATGAAAGTCTTAGCTCCAACCTCTGAGGATAAGAGCTAGTCTATATATTGAAGGATAGACCAGGTAATGTATGTGTGTATGTGTGTGTATCTACATTTGGTGTCCTCGTCCCTTTATCTGGGAATATATATATATATTGTTGTTAAAGTGCAGTCGAGTCACGAGTCAGTTTCGGCTCATAGTAACTCTATCTAGGGTTTTGAGGAACGGCTAATGGATTTGAACCTCTGAGTCAAACTGACTCTTCAATCCATTGTATTATCCTGCTGTGCCATGCCAGCACTCTCTTTCACTCTCTCTCTTTCTCTCATATTACTCTTATGTGTGCCCTACCCTTAACCAGTAAAAGTAGCTTTATATATAACATTGTTTTTCTTGTTAAGTGTTGAAATGACTTTTGACCTATGAGTTATCCTTTGGATTAATTGAGTAGGGTTACCTAGCTGGGAATCTATTTCATAATTAAAAAGTATCCTTATGAACATATAATAAAAAAGGGGCAATTGTGTTAATAACACATGCCATTGTATACATCCAATCCCATATGCTCTTTTAAATAGCAAGCATGTGTTGAAATGTAAAGCATCATATAGGTATTGTTGTTGTTGTTAAGTGCTGTCGAGTCATTTCTGACCCATAGCGTCCCAGTATAAGGTTTCCGAGGAGCAGCTGGTGAGCTTGAACCACTGACCTTGCAATACAAATGGCTTTGTAGTCTGACGCATTAACCCACAGTGCTACAATTAGGTAGACCATTATAATATCTCAAACTTGACAATTTAGTCAAACAAATAGAAGAGGTACAAAGTGATTAATAGTCCTGGTGTGGTGCTGTGGATTAATGTACTGGACTGCAAGATCGGTGTGAACCAGAAAATCAGCTGTCCGAATTTCCCTGCCACTCCTCAGAAAATCCTATTCAGGATTTCTGGAGTCAGAACCGACTCAATGGTACTTAACAACAACAAAAATATAGCACTGTAGGATAAGGTTGGTGATTCAAATCCACCAGCCTCTATTTGGAAACCCGATACTGGGTTGCTATGAATGGGAACGGATTCGATGTAACTTAATAACATCAAACCATGTGAAACCATGCGTTATGATCTCTTTTTACCAATTAAATCTTAGATTTGAAAGCTCTTTCTATTTATGGACAAAAATTCAAATATCTTTCTTTCTCTTTAAAATGTTCACTGAAGTTTACTTATGGCTGTCAATAAGATGAGGATTCCATATACATCCTGTTTTAAGTGCCCTTGAGTTGGTTCCAAGAGCAGTTGGTGGGTTTTAAGTTTTGACCTTGTGGTTCACAGAACAGTGCTGATCCTATAGTGCCACAGCAGGAAACCGTACATCTGATATGTTTTAAGTATCTCTGAGTTCCTCCTAGTATGTTAAGGGAAATACTTAAGAATACATTAAAATATGAGGGATTTTCCAAAAGTCCATGGAAAAATGTAAGTATCTTTTCATTCCATTTTAACATGACATTTTGAATCCTTTTTATATTTTTATTCAGTATTATTCAAGAGATGATATCAGTGGTGATTCAAAGAGGATAAGAAATATTAACTAAATCATAAGTACTTTTCTTTACTGATTCATCACAAAAGAAGAACATCGCGCACTTTCCTCAGCATCTGTAACAAGGGAGGATATGTTTCATACTCTATATAATAGTTACCTTTTAATTCAGATTTGTATTTACCCAAATATTAGTTCTTTAGCCTTCTTATGCATGCTTATATCACCTATTATCTAAAAATTATTTGATTTAATATGTGATAAATATTTAAGAAGTTAATGAACTCTTCTTTTTTATATTTGAGGAGTTGTTTGATTATTACTTGGGGAAGGCAGTTATATTTGGCTTTAAAAATAACTGTCAGAAAGCATGGCTTTTTAGAATTTTATACATGCACTTTTTTGTTGTTGTTTTTGCATTAGGCAAATCTGCTGCACAAGACTTTTTTTTTTTTAATTATTGTGAATTATGTGATAGTTTACATGGGAGAACATTAGCTTTAAATTCATCCTATCATATATTGGTTCATTTCCGTGGTTACATTCCCTCCATGCATCATCAACCATCCAAAGGGTACACCTTGCAAGCCTGACCCTGGTTGTCAGCACACAGCCCCTCTCCCTCTCTGGGTCTCCCTCTCTCTGCTCTTCTACTTTTATGTTCCCCAGGGACTTCAGCTTCTAGACTGCAAAGCCAGTCACTCTTCTCCTTTTTGCTACAAAATGTCTACCTTTACATTTCCAACCCTCACGATCAGTCCTGATGACAAATATTCACTGTTGTATCACAAGAGACCTATCCGCATCTCCTTTCATCAGCCCCACCCAGACAGATTGGATACTACTCAGTGGATATTCTACCTTCCTTCACACACTCTGGATCTAGATTCCCTCTTGAAAGATTGTAAGCCAGTCACTTCTTGCCTTTGTAGCTCCCCCGCCCACCCCATTTTGGGTAGCCAATGTCTAAGTTTCCCATCCCTGTCTACTCTGTGTATGGAGTGTGTGGGAATGATCCTAGCTGTAAAGATTTGTTCCCTCTTTTGAGCTACTGCATCCATAGGTTTAGGTCAAGTTCATCAAATTGTATCAGATTACTCTCTTTTTTTTCCTCTTCTTTCTTCTAATTGAGCCCTGATTATCCAGTCATTGAAGCCAGGTCAAGTGGGTATTATCTGCAAGTGTGGATGTTCTTATGCATATGCCCTCTCTTCTTATCAGCTGGTCGCTTCACTTTCCACTCTAGTCCTCTGTGACTACGTCACCGACTTTGGGCCGAAGAGTCCCCAGGTCTTGCCACACTGCTGGCCAACCAGGTCTCCCCTAGGGTTCAAAGGAGTCTATTGAACATGTAGGGCTTAGCTCACAGTTTCATTGCTTTTTTTTCCTCAGTTCCCCTTATCGGTGACCAATGTGGTCACCAATCAGGGCGTGTATTCACATTGAGTCTTAGTCTTGGAATGGGGTTTGTCCTGAGGGGACCCGACCACTTGCCTTGATGTCTCCTGGGTGAGCAACTTGCTTGTTCTTGTAGTAATCAGTCGGACTGCCTATATTGTTTTGCATTTTTCCTGTCGATGTTTCTTTCAAAAAAAGTATCTTCTGTTCTTCTAGCCTCTCCAGGATGAACTCCCAGCATCTCTTCAGAAACCCTTACAGGGTTGTGATGAGTCAGAATCAACTTGAGGGCACATAACAGTAGCAACAACATATATTACCACATGTAAAATATAATTAATACCAGGGTAAAATCATTGAATATTTTATGTCTTTATGCCCATGGATATAAATGATTTCTATTAAAAGTTTATCATTTTTTAATCAGGCATTTCACTGCCATCTTAGACATATATTGTGGTTTTCCTGTGTACTATTTGCATTCCTGAATTTCAATTAAATTGGTTTGTTTGCCAATCCACAGAATACTCTTTTTGTTCAGAGAAAACTTTGCCACCTTTTCCTTGTAAATAACAAAGTGAAGATGGTTTCTTTAAAGGAGTGAAAAAATCAGAGATGAAAAATCATGCTGGTTGTAGATGTCTTTTATATAAAATTATGGATAGTCCTTTGCATTTGGATATGCAGCACAATATGGAAATGTCCTCACTTATTTGTCAGGTTCACTGTCAAATGCAAAACATATGACGATAGTCAAACTTGACTAATGAAGAAAGAACACTGGGTTTGGGGAGAAATATTTGAAACCTCAAAATGACATTTACAAACCAATTAGAGTGTGGTTCTAATCCACTTCATTTTTGACTTCATGAGTCTAGTGACACAGATTCTATTTTTTGCTTGACTAATCCCTGCATCACTCTTCACTTGTTTTTGGAGTCTACTATTTCAAGAGTGAGCTCTGCCTATTGAGAAGTTTTATTTCTGTGTGAATATTCTCAGACATTACGTTGCGTGCCTGGAGGTTTTTATTCTTAAAAACCAATAACCACAAAAAAGTAACTAAGGGAAAATATATCTCTGAGTGTACTATAGGAACTCTTGGTGTGGCGCTGTAAGATCAGTACTGGACTGTGAACCACAATGTTGGCAGTTCAAACCCACCAGTTGCTTCTTGAAAACCCTCTATGAGGTCTTTATAAGTAGGATTCGACTCAATGGGACTAAACAACAACAATATGAGACCATTTTTGGGTTTGATATTAATTGTTTGACCAGGTAGTATTACATCATTGCCAAGTTAGAGGAAGCCTGGACGATAATATTTGCTTGCTCCAAATGAGTTGATTCAGAATCCTGACTATGCCATGTGTGTCAGTGTAGAATTGTGCCCTCTAGGCTCTTCAGAGTCTGCTATTTAGACATGGATTGCCAGGCCCTTACCCAAATTATCTCTGGGTGAATTTGAACCTCAAACCTTTTAGTATGCAGACAAAACTGTTAAAAGAGTTTTTTTAAATTTTCTTTTCCTTGTGGTCCAACCATCACATCTGGATGCCTTTAACAAGAAATGTAAATAAATAGTTACACAAGTTAAAATTCAAATGGTAAAACCACAGCAACTCAAAATGATTGTTTTTCAGATAAATATCTAGAAATTTTTATGGACATGGGCACTCATTTCATATCATTAAGATTGATTTTATTCTTTAGAACCCACTTTGCTTTCAGAAAACAGGATGACTTATGGCATCTATTGGAGTTGCTCATGTGTATAATACTTCAATTAGAAATTATTTTTATAAATATCTCAGACTATTTCTACCCTCAAGTTTAAAATGATTTGTTTTCATATACTTTAAAAACATAATAGATATTGCACATGTGAATAGAAGTGGTCATTGACTTTCTTATTTTATTAACTATCTATATACCAGAACATTTGTCATTTCAACATTTTTTACATGTAATATTATGTTCATCACAACTACCCATTTCCAAAATTTTGCATCATCCTTAACAAAAGCTCAGCGACAAAACCATTACGGAATATCTATTCCTTTGTACTTTTTAAAATTATTGATTTAAATTATTGAGGGGATTAAAAGTATTACAAGTTTTTATTATCCTTGGAAACCCTGTACTGGGTCACTATGAGTCAGACCTGACTCAAGGGCATGTAACAACAGTAACAGCAACAACAGTTTGGGTCTGGTTAATCTGTTTTAGAAAATACAAAGGATCAGCTGCTTATTCAGATATGTTGTTGCTATGTGCCTTCAAGTCAGTTCCGACCCATAGCGACCCTGAACAGGGTTTCCGAGGCTGTACATCTTTATGGAAGTAGAAAGCCTCATCTTTCTCCCACAGAGCAGCTGGTAGTTTAGAACCTTCTGGATCGCAGCCCGATTCGTAACCACTATGCTCATTTAGTAGCAAAATCAAATCCCTATCATATTAGCAGGAGGCCACATATATTTATTTGCAAGGTTTGTTTGTCAAATAAAAATTAAAATTTGATCATGTGAATAAATTATATCATTTTATAGTGTTAAGTTTAATAATAACGGGAAAATTCTTTAAAAATTTGAACTTTAGTTGATAGCAATTGAAATGAGTAAATTAGAGATGGCATTATTGTGTTAGCAAAGGATTAGGGTAGATTTAGTCTTGCCATCTTATTTCATTAATGTGTATTCAGCACAAACTTTTAACAAGGGAATTTGGAAAACACTGTGTTAAATCATTTAAATATATGCTCTGATTATCATTACTTAGAGTATAGACTAATATCAGTATATAATGTGGCTTTAGAAAAGCTGTTGACTGATATAGAAATCTGAAGAAATATGATTGAAATATTCCTAATCTGTATATTATTAGAATAAGGATTCTTATTAGAGTATTCTTGACTATTTTAGGTTTTATTCTGAACCTTAAGACACGTTTCTGTTCCGTAGCCAAGCAAATTGCATAACTAACCTTGACTATCCAATACCATTTAATAAGATACTTTAATGCATTTGAGCTAAAGAGAACTATACCAGTGTATCTGGAAGCATCTTCAGACCCATCATTACTGCTGTCGAAAAGAACTCTTTAAGGAACAATGAGGCAATGCTTTGTATATGAAGGCCATGCTTCCTTTATAGGTAAAAAGTTACCAACAACAGGATAAAAATATCACATTAACATCAAAATGAAGCTGCAGATATTAAATTAATATTATAATACAGGTAATTATATTAACAATAAACATTAAGTTTTTCAATCTGCTTTTTCATGATGGAGAAATTTTAAATTGCTTGTTAGAACAGAAACGCTAAAAATAAAAATTTTAACACCTATTTCCTAGTAACATGAAAAGCCAAAAGGCATCTTTAGAGAGAGAAATATTTATATTAATATCATTTTTTGATCCCGTTTCTGTATTTTAAGGTTCTATTTTATACTCAGTTCATATAACATAGAAAACGGAATATTTTCAGGACGATTTGAACCAATCACTAATAAATTGAAGCTATTTTAGTCATACTGATCCATTTTAGTTGCTTGGATGACTGAAATAATTGAATGCAACTGTTCTGAATTCACCTACTTAGACAACAAGGAGACCTGCAAAACATTAAGTAGGCTGTCAGTGTATGTGTGCATGGCCTAAATTTACCCTTTCTACCATAATGTGGCATTTTCCTACGGATGTTTCATGTCCTCTTATAATTTATCATGACTTTGACTTCATGAAAAATGATCAGCCAACTGATATTTCCCCTCTTTCCTAGGAACTGATTTGTTAATTAAGATGAATATGCTATTGCTCGGCAATGGAATTTCTTAATTTTGGGAGAACTTAAATAAAGGATTGTAATCTACTTATTTAATTTGAGATTTGCATTGTGAAGATTCTGTACCAAATTTGTTCAGGAACTTTTGAGCAAAATCCCAGCATAGGTCACTGAAAATCGCTTTTTAATGATCTTATCAGGATTTCTCCCAACCTTTTTGGCTAAATGTGGGGGCAAGCACACTGTGTACTGATATACTTGAACAATAAATTATTTTGAATGACTGACAAACACATCTTTAAATTATTTATACAATGGGAAAAGCAGCCACCATTTTCCAATGCTGAATATAATATATTAGATAGTTTGAAGATAGTTTCCTCAGATGTTGCCCATTTGTTAAGTTTTGGTTTTGTTTTCTTTTAATTCAGCTATGATGCCGTAAAGTGACAGTATGTCATGATTATTTGAGTAATGAATGATACAACGATGAGTATAGTGTTTAATAACTGAAATGTTCCCTAGTTGATATTGGTGATTCTTATCATAGAAGGATATTGCCTTAATCAAAAGCATTTTTAATAGTTAGGCAGTCAAACAAGATGATAATATGACATAAAGAGGTTACACTTAGTTTATGATGAAGTTTGAAATTAAAGCATATGTTGCTAGTAGTTGGGAAATGTGAATTCATTTTCACTGTCTTCCAAATGGATTCAGCTATATTTAATCAGTAATTTTAAGTAATATCACAGAAACTTTTAGTGGATATTTGATTGATTTAAAACTGAGTATAGATGTTTCGATGTGGCACTGTAGGACAAACACTCGACCACAGGGTAAATTTAAACTGCAAGGTTGGCAGTTCAAATCCACCAGCCGCTCTTCAGAAATCTTTTACAAGGTCGTTGTTGTTTTTAAGTGCTGTCAAGTTGGTTATGGCCCATAGTGACTCTTTATAGGGTTTTTGAGGAGCAGCTGATGAGCTTGAACCGCCGAACTTGCAATTCAAATGGCTTTGCAGGATGGCACATTAACACACAGCGCCACACCACGGTTGCTATGAGTTAAAACCAATTCTAGAACACTGAAAAATAACAATAGCACATATGTGTTGGTACAAATGTATTCCAATGAAAGAGTTTCTGTAAAAGTGTGTAGGTCTTTTAACAACTAGTGCATGAATTATATAGTGTGACTTAAATAAGGTCTCTATGGGTTGGTACTGACTTGATGGCGCCTAACAACATCAACAAACATTATTCAGGCTAAGTAATAATGACCCAGGGTCATTTAATTTTTGTAACCTCTCTGCCAAAAAAACGACGCCATCAAGTCAATCCCACGTCACAGTGTACATAGGGTTTCTGAGACTATAAATCTTTACAAGAGAAGAAAGCCTCAACTTTCTTTTGCAGAATAGCTGGTGTGTTTGAACTGCAAACCTTGTAGTTGGCAGTGCAGTGCCTATCCTAATTCATATAACAAGAGTGTTTAATTCCTGTAAAAGGACACCAGAAACTTTATAGTTGTCTTATACTTGAAAATAACAAGCTATATTCTTATTTTGCTTTATAGCAACCATAAGGGAGAATATAACACCCATTTTAAAGATGAGAAAAATGTCCTAGCTCTTAAATGTTTAGAGATTTTATGTATTATTGTAGTTTAATAGGATGACTGAGATCCACTGTTTTTAGAAATAGTTTTGTTTTTAAGAAATAAATCAATTGTTCTTTAATATCCTACTTGAGATATTTCAATATTAGTGAATAGACTTTTACCTCAAATCAATAAATAGTTTCCCCTTAACATTTGTAAAAAAAATTTATCGACAATGTTTTAAACTCAAATATGCAAAGTTCCTTTTGGTAAAAGAGAACTGCAGTTTATGTTGTACAACCATGTTCCAGGTACTTCATAAACATCACGGTACTCCATCTACACCGTAACTCTGTTGTTGTTAAGTGCTGTCAAGTGAATTCTGACTCATAGTGACCCTGTATACGTTTTCTGTGGGTCGGCTGGTGGGTTTGAACTGTGGTCCTTTTAACAAGCAGTCTAGTGATTATCCTAAAGCGCTACATGCAAGAACTCTAGGACAGTTTATTTTATAGATGGAAAACTTGGAGGCTTAGAGGTGTTTACTACAACCGAGCTCAAACAGACCAATACATACTACAGGTAAAATCCAATCCAGAATGATCTTTTCTTATAATTGTTATTCTTTCAATATTTATTGTCCCATGAAATCAATTGGCGAAGCTTTTAAACAGGGAGCTGATATTCTGATTTCATTATTCTGAGGTGAATCCTTGGCACCAGCACTTTTTAAAAACTCTGATCAGGTGAGATTATCATGTACCCAAACCTGAAAACCACTGCAACAGAAAATTGTTCCTTTGAGATAGTCTTTTTTTTATAAGACAGATCCCAGAATACATTGTTCTTGTATTTGTTAAAGTCTTCTGGAGTTTTGTTTCTTCAGATGTGACTGTGCCTGTTGTTCACATCTGTATTTACTGGAGCATTGCTAACTAACAATCCTGTCCTTAATGAGAAAAGGTTTGTCCACGAGATACAATTGAAATAGACTAGCTGTCACATAAGACTGGCTAACAAATGTTCTCTTTAGGAATAAGGGAGTTAGTTTATCTCTTATCTGCATAGAAAGCCTGTGCTCTGTCTCTCCATTCCAAAGAGGAGGTCAGGGTGACAGGAGCTGTGTACAGTGGTGTCTCTGTCTGTGCCCATTTCTTTTTCTGTTTTTGTTTTTTCTTCCCGTCTTACCTTGATCCTTGGGAGAAAGAGGAAGCTTTATGCTTCCACAAAGATTTACAGCTTTGGAAACCCAATGCAAAGTTATTGAATGAGAACTGAGTTTATGTCACTTAGTAACACCACCATCACCACCTTAATCCTACTTTGTATATCACTGTGCTCTTTCATTAGGGGCCTGCTTATCTTGTTTTCACTGTCAGCCAGTAAAAACCTCTCACTTGCTCAGCTGAGAAAGACTTCTTATTCCAGATAAATTATTTTTAATAAGAACTAAGGCCTTGGCACTGTAGGATAAACACTGGACTACTAACCAAATCGGCCGGTGGTTTAAAACTACTCATTGCTCCTTGGAAAGTCTCCACAGGGTCCCTATGAGTCAGAAGTGACTCAAGGGAACTTAATAATAAGGCATACTAACAGTAACATTTCCTTTTTTTCAACTAAGGAACAAAAATTTAACCACGGAAGTCAAGTAATTGTTTCCATAGTCCAACTTTCTGATTCTATCCATTTATTTGAAAAAAAAAACAAATAAGTGGCTTTAGTTAAAAACCTGATCACTGATACTGATGGCACTAATAAGTTGTCTTCAATCACCAGCCACTTGTCTAGGATCTTGTTCAACAACCTGTCTGTCTTTCAGCCAGATATATTGCATCTAGTTACAGAACACAATGGACTGTAGTTGTGAGTGGATCAAACTGATAATCTGACTTCAGCTTTAATCGAATCCATTTATTTTCCTTTTCAGAAGAACACAAGCAGTTGATATGCTGGCATAGAATCTTTATTTTCTTGGGAGGCACAGAATACCAAAACTCACAGCTTCTTTTTGTCTTCACCCACATGGTATGCATATATTTACTGAGGACCACAGTCCAGTTCCTTGTTAAGTCACTTGGCACAAAGGATTGAAGTGTCAGCTTCACATCAGTAATTAAAACCACTAGAGTCATTTAGGCTGGAAGCCTTCATGTTACTTCACAGTTTATTCCCCTACCCCTTTTCCCACCCTAAACACAATTCTAAGTGTAGCCACCAAGTAACGATCCTACAGAACAAGAGAAGCACAACATTTCATATTTATCTTAATTCTGTGTGGCCCAGTTACTAACTTAAGGGATGACTTCCTGAACTCACCCAGTGGGTCCCACAGAGAAAAGATCTGGCAATCTGATTCCATAAAGATCACAGCAAAAAACAAACAAACAAAAACTTGAGACAGGTCTAGATTAGCCAAGGCCTGATATTATCCGTTTATTCATTGAGCCAATTAGTCATGGATTTAAATACTGTTTTTGTCTCAGTCTTGTTCACCTTCAAATTAGAAATAATAATCTTCCTCATTGAGTACTGCAAATACTCACATTGTTAGACTATATCTTTGTAGTATTTGGCTTATAATATGTGCTCTGAAAAAGCATGCAAAATGTATTCAAGTACCAGGTATGTTGTAGAAATCAAATTTTACTTTTCTGTCTACTTCTAATACGCTATCTTAATTAGGGAGAGTTGGTCTTTCTCATTATTTTTCTTGCCTCTAGTATAAGTACCAGCTCTCCTTAAATTGAATAATTTCCCATTTTGTATCTTGCTGTTCTCTCCGTGATTTTCCCACTTGATTCATTTTTCTGATCTGAGGGATATTACTACTTCAGAGCTGGATTAATGGGTTGTGGTTTTGATATCCTTGAGCATCACCTTCTAATCTAGTCTTCCCGATTTATATCTTGGATTTATATCTTGACTTTCTCAACGGTATAACATACAAACATACATACAGTCACACTGGAGATTTCTAGCAAAAGTAGCTTGAAGGCTTACTCATAATTATGATGCATATTTATATAATTTTTATAGTATTTGTAAGACACTAATTAGCACATTTATGAAAATAGAAATTTTATCTTGCAATCGTAACTTTATTTAATAATGTAGAGTTAGATGAGTGTTGAACTAGTTCCCAATATATCTGAAAAACCTATGCTTTCAGAAACCAGAAATTAGGTTTATACAGAAATATTGATATAATCTGATGTTCTATATACTGAGCATTTATTAACTGCTGGCCACATAATTTAACACTACACATGTGTTCTTTAATTTTATTCTTGCATAAGACCTAGGAGTTAGATACTATTAATATGTCCATAATACAATGAGAGATAATAGATTTTAAGTAACTTCTCAGCATCATTCATGTGGAGAGTCAAAATTTATAATTTTATAATTACTAAATTTATAATTATTAAAACATTGTATATTTACTAAAAAATATAGTATAATTACAGAATAATACTCTCCTCCTCCCTGAAATGCTTCCTATGCAGTGATTAAAAAAAGAAAACAAACCCAAAAAGCACTTACTGTCTTTGATACTGGACTAATTGTCTTTGGTTTAAAAGTGAAGGCCCATCAATCAGTTCATCCCAAATGTCCTGGAAATACATCCAGGCAAAAGTTACACAAATTTGAGTCTAACTAACTTAGACATTGAATTCTGCCCTTTGACTATGAAGCATCCCTCAGAAAATAGTTAAATGATTGATCAAAGTGAAGGATGTTTATAGATTTTGCAAGTATGGAATCCTAGTGAAGTGACACTAAAATTATCAATGGAAAATACTAACTAGTTATGAATAAAACCCCCTCTTTCTTCCCCATCTGTCTACATCTGTTAACCCTAGAAATAGAAAGGTAGAGTGAGGGTTTCACTTGATGCATGCCAAAGTATCTCATTTTCTTGAATATTTTCTTGTTTACCTTGGGATGTGGACATCCGCTCTTATTGAGATTGCTATCCCACTTTGAGTCACATGTGGGTAGATAGATAGATAGAGAAATAGATTGATAGAAGTGGCTACCTGCCGTGGAACGAGAGATATCATTGCTGATGTCCGATGGATCTTGGCTGAAAGCAGAGAATACCAGAAGGATGGTTACCTATGCTTTATTGACTACGCGAAGGCTTTCGATTGTGTGGATCATGACAAGCTATGGACAACATTGAGAATTATGAGTATTCCAGAACACTTAATTGTACTTCTGAGAAATCTGTACCAAGAAGTAGTTGTTTGAACAGAGCATGGGAACACTGAATGTTTTAAAATTGGGAAAGGTGTGTGACAAGGTTGTGTTGTTTCACCATACTTATTCAACCTGTAGCTGAGTTCTATGAAGAAAAACGTGGCGTCAGCATTGGAGGAAGACTCATTAACAACCTGTGATATGCCGATGATACAACCTTGCTTGCTGAAAGAAAAGAGGACTTGAAACATGTACTTATGAAGATCAAAAAGCACAGCCTTTGGTATGGATTTCATCTCAATGTCAAGAAAACAAAAATCCTCACCAGTGGACCAATAAACAACATTCTTATCAATGGAGAAAAGATTGAAGTTGTCAAGGACTTCATTGTTCTTGGATCAACTATCAACACTCGCGGAAGCATCAGTCAAGAGATCAGACGATGTATTACATTGGGCAAATCTGCTGCATAGGGACTTTTTGAAGTATTGAAGAGTAGAGATGTCAGCTTGAGGACTAAGGTGAGCCTGACCCAAGCCATGGTATTTTCAATAGCCCCATATGGATGCGAAAGCTGGACAGTGAATAAGGAAGATCGTAGTAGAATTGATGTCTTTGAGTTGTGGTGTTGGAGGAGAATACTGAAAGTGCCATGGACTGCCAAAAGAACCAATAGATTTGTTTTGGAAGAAGTGCAGCCAGAGTGAGGTTGGCCCAGGATCGGACATTGTTTCGTTCTGCTGTGCATGGGGTCGCTATGAGTCGATTCCGACTCAATGGCACCTGACAACAACAACAACCTGCCTAAGAAAGACTAAGTGAAAATGCAGATTTTTACTAAGGTTTGACTATCTAAGTTTCTCTGTATGGCATATTTCTTAACATGGATTTGTTATTTGAACCAGTCAAGGAAATACTTGTGAATAAGACTGAAATTTTATTTCCTAGTTTTTAAAAACTGCTTTATTACGGTGCTATCAGAGGAGACAGTGTGGTTGAAAATACTTAAAATGGGATATATATAACCACATTATAGATAAATAGACACACACATGCATTATTCAGGGAAAGAAGTAAATATTTTGAAACCTTTCTTTGTTTGGATTTATTTAAAATTAATACTATTCATAAGGTAAGACTGCATGGTGAAACCTTTGATAAATGCTCCTCACATCATCAAAAATGCAATAGTAGATCATGCTGCTTTTGTGCTTGTTCGCAATAGAAGGAACCTGAACATAGATAGCAGGAGGTGGAGAAGGATTGTTTAGAGCAATGTGGACCCTCGGGCATGTTGGTACTCTTAGGCAGGAACCAAGTTAAGAAAGAGAAAATCAGGACAAATTCTCCACATATCAAAATGCAGCAATCAAATGTGAAAATAATGAGTAAGAGATAAGTTTCTGGCTTAAAATAATTTTTGTAAGCTTAAATATACTATTTTAGGAGCCCTGATAGTGTAGTGGATTAAGAGCTGGGCTGCTAACTGCAAGGTCAACAATTTGGATCTACCAGTCGCTCCATGGAAGAAAGATGATGCTTTCTGCTCCTAGTCGCTCCATGGAAGAAAGATGAGGCTTTCTGCTCCTATAAAAGATTCAGTCTCGGAAACCCTATATACAGGTTTGCCATGGGTAGAAACTGACTTGCTAGCACACAATCACTGCTACCATATTATACTTTTTGATTTCTACTTTTTCTCACACCAACACACAATGTGAAAGTGGAAAAAAAAATGTTCAAAATATCAAATGGTAAGAATGAGGGGACAAAATTTAACTTAAAAATTTTTATAATGCAAATAAATTTGCTGATTAGAAATTTTAGATATAGCAAGATTTCAGTAATATGTGATGTGACTGTTCTATTAAATGACAATATTGGTGTATTCATAATATGTGGTAATACATATTTCAAGTACAATGTGTAGCAATAGGAACAAATTTTAATTTGCCAACTCCCATTCATCTTTATCTTAATCTTAAATATCGTATAGACTAGTGAGGAAAATGGAATTCTGGTGCCATGCTTTAGGATAAGCACTGGACTGAAAGGTGAATTTGAACCAGAAGGTCGGCACTTCATACCTACCAGCTGATCCTCAGAAACCGTCTACAGGGTTGCTGTGAGATGGAACTGACTGAAAGGCACTTAAGAACAGTGAGGAAAATAGCAGCCAAAGTTAGTCAGTGGTTGAAGGAATGTCCTCATCTCTTAAAGCAATCTTTTCTCAGCTTGCTCAGAAGTTTCTGATCAACTATACAAATTCAGAGGGCTTTATCCTTGAATGGATTTTTTTAGAATTAGAGTTTATCATCAAAACATAAGCATTTGTTCCTTACATATGCTGTAAAGCATGAAATCAGAAGTCTTTACCTGTGCATGACTCTAGTAAGGCAGGGCTTAATTAGATCTTGTGCCTAGGTTTAAGTGTTCAAATGTAAATTTTTCTTGAGTACCTCATGCACCCCTAACAGCTGAAGTGCCATGGATAGAAGCACAGAATATTTGAAAGTGGAATTTTGGCAACTTCTTCCAGCTGACTCCAGCAGGAAGTTTCCTGGGCCACCCCTTAGTGGTTGCCTGGTTGTAATGTTGTGCCCTGAGAGCTTTCCCATTTGCAATAGTCCTCTCCCTGCTTTCCATAGGCCCCACATGTGTATGTGATGAATTGCTACCATCACTCCTGGTTATGGGAGGAGATTCCTTTGTTCCCTGTGTACTATAGAAGGTCATAACTTGGTGATGGAACTTTGGAAATGTATCATGGCATCTATG
>NW_006408657.1:3052480-3055790 GCF_000296735.1 Chrysochloris asiatica | reverse complement strand
TGTATAAAGTAATCTAAAAAGTAAGCAAAAGAAAGAAAGATAGGCAGAGACTCCCCTCGCACA
Organism: Chrysochloris asiatica; assembly: GCF_000296735.1. Classification (NCBI taxonomy): domain Eukaryota; kingdom Metazoa; phylum Chordata; class Mammalia; order Afrosoricida; family Chrysochloridae; genus Chrysochloris; species Chrysochloris asiatica. Next base: position 3,055,727 of record NW_006408657.1, on the reverse strand, counting down.
AACACACAGAAGTGTGGGCTTCTTTTCACCATGTCACTAAGAAACTCGAGATTCTGGAGTTTGATTTCTTACCATGACATTGTGATTTATTTCAGATACTAAACAAACTTTTTGAATTTTTTTTGCCTCAAAGCCATTATTTTATTGAATGGAAACTCATTTCAATCCATCAACACTTATTGATTGACAACTTTATTTAAGAAAGTGTTGTACACTCCACATACATCAAAAATAAAGTAACATCCAATCTGCCAAGGAATTGATAATTCACTGTAAGACAACAAAGCTAAGTAAAAGGAAACTATCATGTAAGACATTAAACTACCGGATTCTTGAAAATTCAGTTTTTCAAAAGGATCTTTGAAAAAGTATGAAGAATGTGTAATAATGTTATCCTCTTCTAATAAATGACCAAGTGTGTCTGCCACTTGAGTATGTGGACATATTATAATGTTTTAGATGGGGCAGTAGATAATGGAAAGTCTACTGCATCCATGCAGTAGTTCTTCGTCTACTTCACCAATTGTGTTCACTGAAATAAATTCGTTTTGAGAGTTAGTTGATATTTTTAAATGGTAAAGTTCTGTGCTATTTTGTATAAGGCTTGTGATAGTCTTTGCTTTCTTAAAATATGAGAATTCTACTTTTAAGTGTCTGGATATTTTCTGTAAGGTTGAAAGTTGTTTATTAGGACCGATACATGAGCAAACTTGGACAGAAGTCACTATAAATCCATACACGATGGCATGCATGAAACCACACGGATGTGAGCCCACAACCACATGCTTTTGGACAGTGCATTTTAAACAGTCAAGTCTAGTGTAGTCTATCATTGCCAACCAACATTGGGAAAAAATTTATTTAAACTATTTTAAGTCAGTATATGCACGAGAAATTGGCCTATAATAAGCTTCAACTTCTAAAACTTTCTGATGTTGTTGTTGTTGTTATGTGCCATCGAGTCGGTTCCGACCCATAGCGACCCTGTATAGGGTTTCCGAGGGTGTAAATATTTACGGGAGTAGAAAGCCTCATCTTTCTCCCGCGGAGCAGCTGGTAGTTTCGAACCGCTGACCTTAAGGTTCACAGCTGCTTGTCTATAAAGGTAACTTGTATATTGTCAATAAAATATATAAGGGGACATTGCGTTATAAAATTCAGCAAGCGATTTAGTACTAACAGTTGCTTTCTGGTCTTTAAACACTGAGACCCTCTGGGGGATGTTTAAAAGATTATTTCATTTTGTCTTTGAAACTCATAAATGCTTTCAAGGTGGTTGAAACCCACCCATTGCCCCTCATATGATGCACCTATATCTATCTGCATGGATAGTAAAGGATTGCATTGGAAATCTTTATAATAATAGATCTTTGTTTTTTTAACTCCGTTTAAGACGGTGAGGTTAACTACTTTCATCATGAATACAGAAAATTAAATAAGAGAATTCTTTGTAATGGAGCATGTCCTCAATTTTTTGCCTCAAAAGTAAAGGTGGTTTCTAATGCAATTTTAGTGTAAACTCTATTTGAATTTCAACTATTTCTTATATTCCCTTATAATAATTTGTATCCCTGTCTTATATTCCTCACAAAACAGATCATTTGAACAAATATGTTCATAGATATAACGGCTTCTAGTTTTCCCTACACCAATAAGTGATGCCACTGTGTATTAACTTAGTTGCTTAAAGGAAAAACCTGAAGGTGTTCAAACTCATAGCGACCCTGTGTAGGGTTTCTGAGGAGTGGCTGATCGGTTTGAACCACTACCTTGTGGTTCAATTGACCTTTCAGTCCAGTGCTGATCCTACAGTGCCACACCAGGACCCCTACCTATTACCCTGGTTTCCCACATTTTATCATCCAGCTGCCTCTTGGAAACCCTATACATGGTCTCTGTGAGTTCAACCTGACTCAATGGCACTTAACGACCACCGGCACAACAATTTCAATCCCCCAAGGTGCTTGGTAGTGTCTACTTTCAGTTCGTGTCACTGGATCATTTTTTACCTTTCTACAGTTACAGTCCTGCTATGCCTTTGTCGGGAAAACACTGGACCATTAACTACAAGGTCAGCAGTTCAACCGCACCATTCCCTCCTCAGACACCCTATAGTGTTATGTAATACAGAGGCTCTGCAAGAAGCCTCCTTCACTGGGCACGTTGTAGCCCCATTTTAGGTATTCCAAATAGTTACAGGCAGAAGACAGACTTACAAGCTTTCTATGGTGATGTTTCTGGCTATTTCTTTCTCTCCGCCTCCAGTGTATATTTTATAATATAATGCAAGGAAAACCAAGATTCAAAAGACAGCCAAGCATCTTAACAGTATTTTCCCCCTTTGCCCCATTCCAACCATGTCTCAATCCCTGTATCCCAGAGCCCTGTTTTTCGAAGGTTGTGCATACATCATTCTTTAACTCTGTCCCACTTAGCCCATGCAAGCCTGCCTACTTGTTCTCCCATCCACTTTGTTCTTCCATTCCCCTCCTCCTTCTTGTATATTGCCCCTCTCCACAGCACCCAAACTATCCTGTGTCTATTCCCTGCACTGTGCTCCACCTTCCCCTCCCTCCCCACCCCCACATCTAGCAACCAGTGAAGAACCCCTCCTTTAGCATGGGTTCTTTCATTTGTCTTTTACAATAGTGGTCCTATGCAGTATACCTCCTTTTGTGACTGACTAATTTTACTCAACATAATGTCCTCAAGTCTCATCCATGTTATATGTTGGCTTCCAGATTCCTTGTTATTCTTCAAGGTAGCATAGTATTCCATTGTGTGTATATAATGTATATAACACAGTTTGTTTATCCATTCTTTAACTGATGGGCACTTAGGCTGTCTCCATCTTTTTGCTATTGAAAATAGTGTTGTTATGAACATTGGTGTGCATATATCTACTCGAGTTATGGCTTGTATTTCTTGTGGGTAAATATCAAGTAGAGGATTTGCTGGATCAAAAGGTATTTCTATTTCCAACCTTCTGAGGAAGTGCCATATTGCTTTCCAGAAAGGTTGGACCATTTTGTAGTCCTACCAGCAATGCAGGAGTGTGTCAGTCTCTCCACATCCCCGCCAGCACTTAATGTCCTCTACTTTTTTTTTTATCTTTGCTGTTATTGCTGGTGTGAGATGATATCTCATTGTTGTTTTGATTTGCATCTCTGATGGCTAATGATTGTGAACGTTTCTTCATATGTTTGTTAGATGCCTGGATCTCCTCCTTGGTGAAGTGTCAGTTCAT
>NW_006408657.1:3041553-3050289 GCF_000296735.1 Chrysochloris asiatica | reverse complement strand
AGTGACTGGCTTACAAGCTTTAAAATAGGAACATAGATCCAGAGGGCATGGAGGAAGGTAGAATCTGCACTGAGTAGTATCCAATCTGTCTGGGCGTTGCTTATGAAAGAAGATTCAGATAGGTCTCTTGTGATACAATAGTGAATAATTGTTATCAGTATTCTTTGTGAGAGCTGGAAATGTAAAGGTCGACATTTTGTAGCAAGGACAGGAGTGATTAACTTTGCAGTCTAGGAGTGGAGGTCCCTGGGACCATCAAGGAAGAAGAGCAGAGAGCGGGACCCTACCCAGAGAAGCAGTGACACCAGAGATGGAGGTATAGACAATGATGTGGAGAGATGGCTGGCTGGGGACTTTAGACCCAGACAGGGTGAGGGGCTCTGTGCTGAGGAATGGGGGGGGCAGGCTTGTAGGGTATAACCTTTGTTTGGTTGATGATGCATGGAGGGGTTTGTAACCATGGCAATGAAACAATATACAATAGGATGAATGTAAAACTAATGTTCTCCCATGTAAATTATCACATAATTCACAATAAAACATTAAAAAAAAATTTGACGTCTTTGCCCTTGAACACTCTAAATAGCCTTATGCTGCAGATTTTCCTAATGCAGTAAGTCATTTGATTTCTTGACTGCTGCTTTCATGAGTGTTGATTGTTGATCTGAGCAAAATGAATTTTTTGACAACTTGAACCTTTTCTCCATTTATCTTGATGTTATTTATTGGTCCAGTGGTGAGGATTTTTGTTTTCTTTATATTGATGTGCAATCCATATTGAAGGCTATGGTCTTTGATCTTCATCATTAAGTATTTTAGTTTCCCTTCGTTTTCAGCAAGCTATGTTGTATAATATGTATATTGCAGGTTATTATTGAGTCTTCCTCCAATTCCGATGCCACCTTCTTCTTCATATAATTGGGGTTCAAACTGTTGACCTTTTTCTTAGTAGCCCAAAGCTTAACCCACTGCATTACAATAGCATAAGGATGTCTAATTTACATAATGAAAAATAAGCTGTCTAAATGAAAGATAATATGCAGAAACTAAGATAGTGGTTTGCAATCATGCTGCTAACCTCAAGGTCAGCATGTTTAAATGACCGGCTATTCTGCAGAAGAAAGATGAGACTTTCTGTTCCCGTAAAGATTTACAGCCTTGGGAACCCTATACAGGGATGCCATGAATCAAAATCGTCTCCATGACACATAACCACCACCACCATTCCCTTCCTTGGCACAGGCCTTTGCATGACTTTGCAAAGCAGAGTGGCCCCTCAGAGAAGAATCTGAAACTACCAGAGTCTCTTTCTTTGTATTTATTGATATGAATGATGATTGAGAAGGCCAGGGTTTTCCCAATGAAAAAAAAAAGGGGGATAATGTTTAAAATATCTCTGTTTCTTTTAGGGATCTGCTCTCTCAATGTTCTAAATTCAGGCATCTTGTTTTATTTATATTGCTCTTTCCATCAAACTCACTAGCCACTCCATGGAACCAACTCAATGTCACTTAACAACTCATTCCCTGGCATCTTGGTGTCACAATGGTTAAGCACTCAAGTGGTAACCACAATGTTCTGTAGGATAAAGATGTGCCATTTTGCTTGTGTAAGCTTTACATTCTACAAAATTCTTTGGGACAGTTCTGGTCTGACCTATGGGATCCCTATGAGTCAGAATTGACCTGATGGCAGCTGGTTTGTTTTTTGGTTTACTCTCCCTGTTAGACTGTAGACACCACCATCAAAATTGACCAATAGTAATCATAACACATGAAAATAATATTTAATTATCATTGTAAAATTACTTTGATACTTTTGTATCAAAAATGTAAACCTTATTTAAAATATAGCTTGATAAAATATTGTTTTGTTGTTGAGTGCCTTTTAGTTGATTCCAAATCATACTGAATCTGTATAGGGTTTCAGAGGAGCAGCTGGTGGGTTTGAATCACCAACCTTGTGATTAACAGTTCAGTGCTTATCCTATAGTACCACACCATAATAAGCACTAATATTTATTGGATGTTTAAAATACATTGGATATATATATATCCTTATGATTTTAAATATGTTATCCCATTAATTCCCTAGCATGCTAGGATTTACTTCCTAAAAAAACCTCAAACCTATTAGGATCTCCCTGCCTATTTCATGGCTCCGGCTTTAACTTTCTGACATGAACAAGTAAATAATGATGTGAAATGAAGTGATCTAAAAAATCTAGCTAATCTTATCAATATTCATTTTTTATTGAGAAACTCTAATTACTCAGATAATTCTAGGGCATGTTGCTTACTTTAAATCACCGAAAAAATGTTAAAAAAAAAAAAAAGACATAAATTTCTGCTTCTATATATGACTCATGCCCTATAAAACTGGATACAGTTTTTTAAATGACCCATTTAGCTACACTCACTTTATCAGTAAATAAAATGCAATATAATCTTTTTGTAATTTCAAACTACTTTTGTCTGACTTTTTATAGTTATAAAACACCAGCTTCATCCACAAGCATATTTTTGGCTGGGTAAGTTTATTTACTTTGTTTAGGTAAACATTTCTAAGTATCAGTGGTTTAGCTTTTAAGTTTCATAAATAGGAAAACCTGGGGAACAATCCCTCATTGTATTTGAAACAATTTAGTCTGCGTTATTCAGAGTACTTCCTCAAACAACTTCTCAGAAAAAAATAAATCCAGATTCATTTGAGAAGTGCTTTGAATTAGTGTTGCCGTGCAAATAGTGGACATCTTGAAATGAAAAATCATATATCATTGGAATTGTCCATTTTCCCTTAGGACATGCATTGCATGAGGATGTACCATGTAAATGTTGACTGCATTTTAAAAAAAAACAAACAGTTTTAATTATGTATTTTAACAAAATGGAATTGTTACTATATTTTAATCATAAACATAGTGGCCATTTCTCCTTCTAAGAACTTCCTTTTCACATATATTGTTTGAGTGGCCATAAGCTAACCTTTTTGTGTTTCTAGCCATTTGATATGTTTTCCCAGTGATAATCATAGATTTCCTCTGTAAAGTATCAGGATGAGTGACCTAGCCAACTTACATCCATTTTAAATTTTAACTTGAGAGTATGCAGGAAAGTAGGCTAGGGTGCAATAACCAGGAATACTAGATAATGGGAATGGACCAGATGGAGACTTTTTACAAGTTAAGTTGTTCATGTTGTTAGGTGCCATTAAGTCGGTACCAACGGATAGCTTCCTTATGCACAGCAGAATGAAACACTGCCCGATCCTGGGCCAACCTCACTAATGTTACACTTTAGCCCATTGATGCTGCCACTTTGTCAATCCATCTGGCTGGGTGTCTTCCTCTTTTTCTCTGACCCTCTACTCTACCAAACAGGATATCCTTCTCCAGTAACTTGTCTCTCCTGACAATATGTCTGCAGTATGAGAGACGAAGTTTGGTCATCCTGGCCTTCAAGGAGCACTCTGGCTGCACTTCTTCCAAAATGGATCTATTGGTTCTTTTGGCATCCCATTCTCTTTCAGTATTCTCCTTCAACACCATAACTCAAAAGCATCAATTATTCTATGGACTTCCTTATTCACTGTCCAACTTTCGCGTGCATATGACGTTATTGAAAATTGTATGGCTTGGGTCAGGCACATCTTAGTCTTCAAGCTGAAGCTTAGTCTTCACCACTTTCTAAAGGTCTTATACAATAGATTTGCCTACTTTAATATGTCTTTTGATTTCTTGACTGCTGCTTTCATGAGTGTTGATAGTTGATCCAAGAAGAATGAAGTCCTTGACAACTTCAATCTTTTCTCCATTGATAAGAATGTTGTTTATTGGTCCAGTGGTCAGGATTTTTTTTTTTTTTCTTTACATTGAGATGTAATCCATACTAAAGGCTGTGTTCTTTGATCTTCATCTGTAAATATTTTAAGTCTTCTTCACTTTCAGCAAGCAAGGTTGTATCATCTGCATATCGCGGGTTGTTAATGAGTCTTCCTCCAATCCTGATTCCATGTTTTTCTTCATATAACCCATCTTCTTGGATTATTTGTTCAGCATACAGGTTGAATAAGTAGTTGATATTAAATAGATTTGCTATTGTTAAGTGCTGTTGAGTTGATTCCCACTCATAGAAACCCTGTATAGAGTTTTGGCGGAATGGATGGTGGATTTGAATTGCCAACCTTGTGGTTTGCAGTCCATTGTTTATCATACAGCACCACACGAGAACGCTAATAAATGGATTAATAATGTGAAATACTTACGCAAGTATGCTATATAGTAAGGACTACTTAATGTAGTCATGATATAAGCATATTTTTATACAAATAAATACACAGTATTTACTAACTTCTCCTTCGCCCCAAGAGGTGTTTTTATAATCACTGCCCACTATGCAAAAATTTTCACCATATTCCTGAAAAAATAAAACAAAAAAAAATAGCGTGACACATTTAAAAATCTACTTAGTTGAGAGGCAGGAGAATAAGGATAGATCATTTGCAAGTAAACATTGAAGATCAGTGGTCTTTGTATAAAAATACAATGTTTTTTAAAGTAGTCCTTCTATTTTTTTTAACTGCTGTTTTCCTCTTTGTAAACACATTTGAAAGTTGTATCAAGTGAAAATGTATAATATGTTTATATTATTAATGACATATTAAATTAATAGTTGGGTCAGTATGCCATTAAAATAATTGTTGGCTGTCTTATAGAATATAAGAGGTGCATATAGGAAAATGTAATCAATCATTAATTAATGTAGAGAATGAGCCAAATCCTACATTTTCATGACCTCACAGAGGAATCAGAAACTTTTTGTAGAAGCACGTAATTTAGAGAAGAACTCATATTTTTTATTTATTTGTTTTACCTTCGATCCTGACAACAGGCTCTCTTCTAGTCCTTTCTGTTTCTTAAGACTCACCTTGGCTGGTTTCAGGTTTTTTCTTAGTAGCCTCAGAAATGGATATGATTAGAGGGGCTATCAAAAAATTACTAACTAAATGTCTACTAAGAACTGAGACAAATACTTTGCTTAGTTGTTGTTGATAGGTGCCATCGTGTCGATAATGACTCATAGTGACCCTATGCACAACAGAATGAAACACTGCCCTTTTCTGCACGAACCTCATAATCGTTGATATGCTTGAGCTCACTGCTGCTGCCACTGTGCCAATCCATTTCGTTGTGGGTGTTCCTCTTTTTCTCTATCTCTTCACTTTACTAAGCATGATGTCTTTCTCCAGGGATTGATCCCTGCTGATACATTACTGGTCCCTCAGATACATTACATGACAAATACATTAGGGTGCTCTTATCTATTAGACCTGGAATCATTTTTTTTAACCTTTAAGATTTAATTTCAGTTTTGAGCTGAGCTAATGAACCTCAGAAATGAAATGAAATCTCCCCCATCTTGGGGCTCTGACTAGTGCTTTGGTTTTGTGTTTTTGCCTGAGTAATTTTTTTAAATTTCTGTAGTGTTAAAATAGGCAGCTACTGAAGTACAGAAATTTATTTAGGCAGAAGGATAATCATAGCAAACATTATTTGATTCCATTAAGCAAACTGGGCTTTTTGCATGTTCCCACTACTTTCCTAATATTTGAAAGTCCTAGCAAGACAAAACTGCAAATCAACCAGTGATATAATGATAATATGAACAAAGACCACAGGGTAAGTGAGGTTTAGGAGTTGTGTGCATGTGTTGTATGATAGAGAGGCATGGGTATTGGGAAATAAATAAATAAAATGAAACGTGCATTGTTATTAGCAAAAAAATAAAATAAAATCCACAAGGATGAGTCAAAAATTATCTGCATACAAGTTATATTAAAACATCTGCCCATGTCTTATGACATCACTGAGTGTGCATATAAAATGATTCTGTCGAATAGATGTTGTTGTTATGTGCTGTGGAGTCGATTCTGACTCATAGCAACCCTGTACAGGGTTTCCGAGGCTAGAAATCTTTACAGGAGCAGACAACCTCATCTTTCTCCCACAGAACAGCTGGTAGTTTCGAACTGCTGACCTTAAGATTCCCAGCCCAATTTGTAACCACTAAGCTACCAGCACTCCTTGTCGAACAGATGAGTGATAGGTAATTACATGGCAAATCATTTGCAAATCAGTCATGCCTTTGCCTATGAAATAATCCACAACAGACTTGGGTTTCCAAAAATTTTTATTAGATGGGTACCAAACAACTCATGGAAGGGCATAAACAGGAGCGATTGGACATCTGCAAACAAAAGTTGCACTAATAATCATAGGACGGCCAAAGTTTATAAAAAAATTAAAAAATAAAAATGTGGTGACAAGGCATGGATTCTTCATAATGAGTCTGAGAATACATGACAAAGCATGAAATTGAGTATGGAATTGAAACATCCTCAATCACCAACCAAGAAAAAGTTCAAAGGCAACCATCAGCTAGACAACTGATGTTTACAGTTTTCTAGGATTCTCAAGGATCAGTATTGTAACAGTCTCATGAAAAAGGTTCAACAATCATTAGTGCTTGTTACAGTGAGATGTTCACTGAAGAGCTGAAGGCTAAACTTTGGATTAAATTTAGAGGACTGCTAAACAAGAAGGGCATTGTGGTCTTGCATGACAATGCATTTCCTCACACCTCTATCCACACTGTTGATGCTCTGCAAAAAAACATATTTTTATGTGAGAAAGCATCATCCCTATAGTCCTGATCTTGCTCCCACACACTTTCACCTGTTTGGTTCCTTGAACGCAGCCCTGCAAGGATGAAGATTCACCTCTGGTGAAGAAGCAAAGACAGTGGTGTATTCATGGCTCACAGCTCAGCTTAAAATATTTTTTAATAAGGGAATATTAAAGTTTGCTGTCAGACTGACAAGGTGTATTGAAAAGCAAGGAGATTATGTTGAAAAATGATCTACTTGTCTTTTCTAAAAGTTAATTAAAATAGATTTTATAGACAGAGTGTAGATATTTTTTACTCACTCTTGTTCTTAGATTGTCATTCTCCAACCTTGTTGCTGTTCTAGTTGAGTGCCGTGGAGTCAGTTCCAAATATTAATGACCCTATTTGGGGTTTCCAATGACTGGTGGGAGATTTGAACTGATAATCTTGCTGTCAAGTGCTCATCCTATAGCTCCATATCAAGCTTTAAACCTTACAGGTGACTTATTTTCATGTTCCTAATCAGTTGCAGTGAGTGATTCTAAGGTTTAACAATGTCAATAATCCTATCTCCATTTCCACCCAGTGTCACTAGTATAAGCATGTGAATCTCTCTCTCAAAAGAAAAAGAAAAAAAGAAAAGAAAAGAAACTAAAGAGTGCCTGACCCAAGCCATGATATTTTTAATTGCCTCATATGACTGTGAAAACTGGACAATGATTAAGAAAGATCCGAGAAGATCTGATGCCTCTGAATTATGGTGTTTGGAAAGAACATTGAATCTCTCATGGATTGCCAGAAGAATTAACAAATTTGTAGTGGTAGAAGTACAGCTCGAATGCTCCTTAGAAGTGAACATAAGACATACTTTGAACATGTCATCAGAAGGGACCAGTGTCTAGAAAAGTACATTATGGTTGGTACAGTAGATTGTCAATGAAAAAAGTGGAAGACCCTCAACAAGATGGGTTAATACAGTGGCTGCCATGACAGACTTAAACATGGCAACAATTGTGAGGCTATTGCAGGACTGGACAGTGTTTCCTCCTATTGTTGAAAGGGTTGCTATGAGTTGGAACTGACTTGTGTGCACCTAACAACAACATCATCACTCTTGAACATAAGTATCCTGTCTGCCTGGGAGCTATGTGTGAGGAGTGGCCTTGCCATGGCCCTATGCATTGAGCAATCCTTTAGTATGGATTTTTTTTTTTTCCCCCCCAAAAGAGCCAACACATGTATCAACTTACTTCATTAAGTTTTAGAAGGGACTTACATTTGAGAGGATTTCCCTGGTAATCCTTTCTAACATAGGACCAGCAGCCCCAGCACCATAATTCAAATGTATTAATTCGTCTTTGGTCTTTCCTATTCATTGTACAGCTTTCCCAAGCATATGACATAATTAATAGTACCACGGCTTGGGTCAGGCTCATGTTAGTCCTCAAAGTGACATTTTTCATCTCTATTATTTAACAATTTAAAGAGGCCTTTTGCAGCAGGTACTTCCATTTTCCCTAAGAGCTACATCATCATTTTCTTCTGCATCTTATTCTCCTACCATTAAAGAAGGAAAGAGGATATAGAAATGATAGCAGCTTCTTAAAAGCCTTGTTGTAGAAGTGATCTTATTGAAGTCCCTTCACTTTGCGTTGGAGAAAAGAGACTTACAGCCATTCCTAGCTATGGAGAAATGCCATTTCTGGTTGAGTGCCTGCTTCTAAACAAAAATACCTTACTCTGAAAGGTAGATTAAGATTTAGTTGTCTTGCTAACTCTGTGTTTTATTTCATAGCTACCAGGTAAAAATATATAATTTTTAGGAGTTGTGAGTCATCTAGTTTATGTTTTACTGTTGTGTTTTCAATTATATTTGACACAGTATTTATGCCAACCCTCCTGAAAGAGATCACATTAGGAGGGACTGGATTGAGTGGGAGGAAAACGTGGTACAAAACCCCAAATCATAAAAAAGACCAGATTTACTGTTGAACCCTGAATCTATGGCTATCTTAGGCCAGGTTTTTAGAGTAGCAAAACCAGTGAAGTAAGTATATGTATGTATATGTGT
>NW_006408657.1:3033205-3041453 GCF_000296735.1 Chrysochloris asiatica | reverse complement strand
AAATCTGATCTAAGACATTATATATGTATGTGTGTGTGTGTGTTTATTATAAATATAATGGCTTAAAATTGTATAGTCCAAGTTCCCTGCAGAAGAGGAAGTTAGAGAGCCTTTTCTGTGTGTCCACATTATTTTGGGAGCAGGCCACAACCCCAAGGTAACATGCTTTCAATTGACTGGCTGCTCACAACCAATCGTTATAAAGTTAATTATGCCTAGATTTCATCACCATGGGAATAAGCAAATCCCAGTTGTTAGCCTCTGGAAATCCTGGCCTAGTCAAGTTGTCACAGAACTCTAACCATTACAATGGCCGTTTGTCACTTCATAGGTCTAGAACTGAACTCATCACTGTGACCCAAGCAATAGATAGATGTATAGTCAGACAAAAACACTAGTGAGGGACACACATCATGGAATGGTCAACCACTGGAGATCAGAACAGTAGCATTTACCCAAGGACAAAATTCAAAAGAGTTGAGGAAAAGGAGCAATGGAAACAAGAAACCCAGGGAAAAAGTGGGATCAATTATGTTCTATTGTGGTGACTGCAATTCTTGAGATGAAATGAAGTGTATGATTTGCTGAATGTAAAACAGATGACTTGTTCTGCACACCTTTACTCAATCTACTGTAAAGAAGTTTGTAAAAAAATTACAACAAAAGGAAAAACAATTCCTATTGTTAAATGTATCTGCCAAGCATAATTATCATCTATTTTATTTATACATAAGACATCAAAATAGACTTTTAGTGTCAAAACATGCTGTTACAAAACAAAAAGGTAAAATATTTGGTGGTCTTGTAAACATGGATAGAAAATGTTTAATTACGAAGATTAAATAAGAGAGAAAATATGTATTATAGTAAATTTTATATTTTAAAAATGCTCACAAAGGATCATAACTTTTCAAAGGAATAAAGGTAAATACATTTTGTGACGCCTTAAGTAAAAATCAATAAACAATACTTTAGGTCAAATAATTTCATTAACAAAAGTTATTTTTGTTATGGTACATCATGCTCTTTATATTTTCTATTTGGCCTTGATTTTATAATGCAGGGGAATAGAGAGCGTTTATAAATGTTGTGAAAAGATGGAATGACTATATCTATATATCTTTGCCAAGAAATAGTTAGGAATGCTTTTGGAAAGACTTGATAGAGACATGCATTTTTCACTATTATTGGTTTTCTGTGTTGTTAATTAGAATTTGAAATAAAAATTGATTCTGAGAGATATCAAGGGAGCCACCTGAAATAAAGATTGGATAGTAAAGAGGTGGGTAATTATTGTGTTTTGAACTGGAGTCATTATTGTAATTGTGATTTTTTTTCCCTTTGTAGTTTGTTAATCACCTTTATCTCTCAGTGTTGTTTAGAGCATGATCAGATATTACTGTACTGACAAGGATTAGTCTAATAATAATTTATCATAGGCTGACAACTGCCAAAATTCATCCTCACATACGTAGCCATTGAAGCAGACAAACACTGTTTTCATCTCTGAAGCTATCTACAGTGTATTATGATATATTATTTTTGACCTGCAAGGTCACAGTCAAATGATGTTTAATCACTGTTTCAAAGTAGGACATAATTATAAATATATTTTGCATGTCTTTAATCCAGCATAATAAATCTTATAGATTTTATATTCAATATGTAGTAAAATAATATATAATATTTTGAGTGAAAATTAAGAGGATTCAAAAATATATAAATTATCATTTTATTAAACTTAATTAAAATGAACAATGTTTAATGAAAAATATGCAGATGCATAATAATGATACAAATGGTCTTATTACTACAAGGAAAATAAGGTCAAGAGATCAGGTTTGGTTGAAGTCATTTATGCAACATTTTAACTGAAAAAAAAAATCTGTTCACTGTATACAGAGGCAGCACTCTTGACATATCATATAAATGACCTCATTAATGCAAGAGAAATAAGGTCAAAAGAGACATTTTTTCTGAAGTCAATTGTGTTACATTTTAATTGAAACATAAACACTTCTGTTTTTCAAAGTGAATACCACAGTCATTTCATCACATTCCATCGCCTCCTAATATTTCAGTAGCTGTCTAAACAGTCTGAGTTCCCCACAGTATACAAAGTGATCTTTTAAACACATTAATTAGGCCCTATCTTCCTTGCTTACCACCCTTCCAAGATGTGATATTACACTTAAGAAAAAGTTTGAACTTTGAACACTGCCAACAAATGACCTATGTTATTTGGCCCGTACATATACATAATATATTTATATTGAAATCTTAAGTTTTTACAATAATGGTGTCATGCAATCTTAGTCATTTTTCTGTGGTTCAAATTCACCAGCCGCTTTTCGGAAACTCTATACAAGGTCGTTAAAGGTCAGAACTGACTGGATGGCACTTAACAACAATAACAGCAACAGTGTTCTCAAAGTATATCAATTTTGTGAGGTGTTTAGCAGCTTTATTGTTGTTCTTCCAGGTTGCATAGTATATTCCATAGTGTGTATGTACCAAAGTTTGTTTATACATTCTTCCATTGATGGGCACGTAGGTTGTCTCCATCTTTTTGCTATTGTGAATAGTGTTGTGATGTACATTGATGTGCATATATCTATTCACATTTAAGCTTGTATTTCTTGTGGATATATTCCAAGTAGAAGAATTGCTGGACCACAGTTATATTTTCAACTTTTGGAGGAAGTGCCATACTGTTTTCCACAGTGGTTGAACCACCTTACAGTCCCAACCATAATGCAAGAGGTTCCCAGCCTCTCCACACTCTTTCCACCATTTGTCATTTTCTTGCTTTTTTTGAACATCACTGTTTATGCTGGTGTGAGATGATATCTCAGTGTTGCTTTGATTTGCAGCTCTCTAACGGAGTCCTGGCCCCTACCTACTTTTCACCTTACCACACTCTGGTTCCTCTATTTAGCTAAAGTCCAGTGGAACTTTTTGGTAACCTCTTGTTTCTATAAGTTAGAATGTTTGTCACCTCTTCCCCTCCTCACTTTACATAACTGGCTCTTTCATCCTTTAAGTCACAGCCCAAAAGTCCTATCCCTTAGATTTCTTCCCCAGCTAGAAATTTTAATGTCTGAGAGTTCGTCCATTGACTTCTCTGTTGTCTAATCAATTATTAGGACAGTGTCTAGGGCTTGGTAGACAATAAATATTGCTGGACGGGATATATAAATAAGTACTATATTATAGTTGG
The DNA here is from genome assembly GCF_000296735.1 of Chrysochloris asiatica. Classification (NCBI taxonomy): domain Eukaryota; kingdom Metazoa; phylum Chordata; class Mammalia; order Afrosoricida; family Chrysochloridae; genus Chrysochloris; species Chrysochloris asiatica. Next base: position 3,038,233 of record NW_006408657.1, on the reverse strand, counting down.
ATGGTGTTTTATTTGTTAGTCTGGGATAATAGGTTGGTGTTTATAATCTTTTTTTTTTCCTGGTTGGTTAAGCCTACTACATAGTCTCTGGCAGGACAAATAATAAAGACTCTGGGTATGTGATCAGAAAGTATAAAATATATGACAAACTCTTAATGTAAAGTCCTCAAGGAGCCCTGAGATAAGTTTTATTTGGCTTACACATCATAGAAAAAATTTGGGTTTCTGTCCTTTTTCTGTATATCTGGCACCTGAGGTGCGACATTTTGACATGGCACCATCCCACAAGAGTTGAGCTTTGGGACTCCCTTAGTTTGTAAAAGTCCTCACAATGCCTGTATCTCCAATGGTAGGCTCTGCCATTCCACTCTTTATAGAATCTGACTTTGTGTTCCCACATAGAAATGTAGCTACAGTTCAATCCCCTAGGTGAATCAGCCAGCCACCTTGAAAACTATCATAAGCAGTGTATATTCTTATATATGTGTAAGTTGCCTTGGGCATTATTGGGGAAATGAAGCCATTAACTTCTCAAGGAAATCTATAGTAATAGAAAGGACGAAAAGTCCCCATACTACATGATTGCAGAATTTCTTTCTTTCCAGTTCTAAGAATGATAGATGAGTGTCTCTTTTCTTCAGTCTTTTGTGCAGGTTTTAACAGTTGTAATGCTGAATGAGAATTTTAGTTTAGGTTCTGCCATTATATAACTTTTATTTTCTTTTTTAAAGAAATGCCCAAAGTAGCTAATTTGGCGTATGATAAGAGGTGGTATTTTTTTGGCGGGGGGTGCTGTAAGATAAACATTGGGCTGCTAACTGCAAGGTCAGTGGCTCAAATGCACTAGCTGCTTCTCGGCAACCCTATACAGGGTTACCATGAGTCAGAATCAACATGATGGCACTTAACAACTACAATAATATAAAAAGGAAGGCACTATATTGAGAGGATCAATGGAGAAATGACACTTGTAAATGCACCCACTACTCTCTTATCCACTTGATTAAGTTCCAAAGTCCAGATCATTGTGTGAAATCAACATTAAATGAAAGTTACCAACATACATCATTACATAGCAATAGCGAATCATGTCCCACTGAAGTTAACACCTTAAGCTTGACAGCCAGTATTGCTTTCACCTGGTACCTCAACATTTGTTACTGTTGGACATACTTTGTCAATGTGCAAAATAGTTGGATAGAAGATTTCTTACTATTGCTATAAATATGAAATGCTGGATAATGAGGTAGTCAATAAGTGAGGAGAATGTGTACTTCTAAGTTATTGCCATATCAGGATCCAAATAAAGTTAAAAGAAAAAGGCATTGCAATCAGCTAGGTGACAGAAACAATGCCAGGGAAGCCTGATGTTTGAGCTGCATTTTAGAGTCAGCCTTCTATGCAGGAATAGGAAAGAATGACATTCCAGGTGATTAGCATGGGCAAACTAACAACTATGAAAATAAAGAGCAAAGGACCTTCAAGCAAGAGCAAATAGTTTACTTTGGTGAGTTACTCAAAGTGCATATTCTGCACAAGCTGTCATGTTCATAACTGAAAACAGCTGAATCAAAAAGATAATGCATTAAAACAATTGGTCCTTCCAGATTATTTTCTCCATTAATTTTAATGATATATATAAGAGTTCTGGTATGGCACTTTGGATTAATTCTCTGGACTGCAAAGTCAGTTTGAACCTCAAGGTTGGTGGTTCAAGTTCACCAGGCGCTCCATAGAATCCCTATATGGGATCACTATGAGTCATGACCGACTTAATGACACTTAATGAATGATGAGTGAACTGAGAGATAATGGTTATGAGAAGAAAGCATACAGTGTTAAAGTATGAGCTATATTCAAAGATATTTTGGGGAAATGCATACCATTGTATACTGTCGTTGGAGATTTGTGGTTGTTGCTGCTAAGTGCCTGTGAGTCTGTTCCAACCCATAGTGACTCTCCTGTATATAAATGGGAGTTGTTATGTTCGGCATTTTAAAAAAATTAGTATTCACTGTGTTAACAAATCCGACAATTGGTTAATTGTATTAAACACTATGTGAAGCAATCGTTTAATTGATTAGTCAATAGAGCATGATTGTTTTCTAGTAGAAACTGTTTTAAGTCAAAGGATCCTGAGGGCACTTGTGAATCACCAAGCAACTCCTTTGGGGAAAGATCTGGCTATGTGCTCCTGTAAAGATTAGGTCCTAGAAAACTCCATGGGTGTAGTTCTACTCTGTCACATCGGGTTTCTGTGAGTTGAATAGAGTAATTAATGACAACACTACATTTTAGGACATAAGTCTATGGTCACTGTTATGTTCCTTTCATGTTTAACCTAACTGACCATAGGTAAATAACGTAATGGAGTCTCATTAGAGATATTACCTAAAAATGTATATTTAAAAAAAAAAAACAACAAGTTGCTAAAGAAACAGTTTCTGAAATGACATATTTATTCAGCTTAATTCTTCTAATGGAGGTGGTAACCTTTGTATCATAGAGGAAGTGTTGTTGTTAAGTGTGAATATTTCTAATATTTAGTGATCCTGTAAAGGGTTTCCTGGTGTCCTGATGTGGCGCTGTAAAATCAGAACTGGATTGCTAACTACAAGGTCAGTGGTTCTATTCCACCAGCTGCTCTTTAGGAGCTGTATACACACACAGTGGTTATGAGTAAGAACTGACTCAATGGCACTTGACAGCAACATAGGGTTTCCGAGGAGTGACGGGCAGGTTTGAACCAACGTTCCATGTAGCAATCCAGTGCATATTTTACAGCCAGCATCACACCAGGACTCCATAGAGTAATTAGTATTATAGATAATAAGAATAGGAGTTCTGGTTTTGGAGGAAAGGCTCCATGGGGGAAGGATTGAAAACCCAGAGAAGCTGTGCTCATGAAGCAATACCAGAGCTCTAGATCTAGCATAAGGTGCAGGGCTTCAGTTTTTCCCACGCACAAGTGGAAAAATCATAATATAAAGGAAAATACCAAGAGTTCAAAATCACTCTCAAGATGGGACTCCCTGTGCGGCCACCCTACCTGGGCAAAGTTCAGAAGGCAGGGCTACAAACAGACCAGCACAAGGAACCACCACTGAAAGCACTGCAGTGACATTTGCAAAAGGAGTTGTGGGAGATATTACACGTTTTTTCCTCGTCTTCCTTCTTTGCCCAGCCCATAAGCCTATAGGTGGGTTGGTTCGCACCCCTAAAAAAAAGGTCCAGGACTGAGCCCACAGTTTTCCTACGGCACAGAGGGAAAGAACTTGTCGGCTGCTCATGACATCAGCCTTGGGGTCGCAGCCCTAAAATTAACTTGTGCAGGACCCTTTACTCTTTCGTGTCTAGCAAGAAAAAAGCAGGCTCGTCAGGCCTGACAGACAAACCATATGAACAATCTGTAAAACCCCAACTCAAAAGAACACAACTATATCAAGGATTATTCTGTGCACATGCAGATACCTAAGTGACCTTCAGAGACAAAAATAGCAGACAATCTTTCTGCCGTTAATTTCTCAATATCTACCTGCTAAACTCTACAGTGGTGACTAGAGAGGAGGGATTTGAGCGAGTGGATAACTCCATCCACTGTTGGAAGCTTCTGTGGTGCAAGCACACTGTGTGTGTAACAAGGCTACTGGACAATGGCCACAGGTTTTTTTTTTTGTTGTTGTTGTTGTTGTGTGTTTCAAAGTGGTGGGTTTTGTCTCTGCTTTTATATTGCTTTTGCTATTTACCCTTTTGGTCACACATTTTTCCTGGAAGTGGGAGCTTTTTCTCCCTACGATATCCAAAAAGAGATAACAATCGTGGCCATATAGCCAAGCTACAAGAATAACCCATAATGTTCCACCATTCAGACAAGAGCCAATATCAGCTGCTAAGCATTACATGTGAAAACGGAAGCCTATCTACTGATGATATCCACCAGGAGACACCCAGTAAGCTTTATAGCACAGCAACAAACATCAATATAAGCATTAAAAACTCACATAACTACTGTAAATGACAAACAAAACACAACAAAAGATATCAAAACATGTCCAAAACCAGAAAAGAGTAACTAAGACAAATGAGCTGGAGACAGACAAAGGCTCCCCTAGAAGAGTAAAAGCAAGTTGAAGATTTGCCTGAGAAGGAATTTAGTAGAATGATATGGAAACAAATGCAAATACTCCTAAAAGAAGTGGAGGGCAATAAAGAAGAAGTCAGGAAAGTATTACAAGGACAATCAAACAAGATTGATACAGCATGGGAAACAATTAAAAACCTGTGAAAGGACATCCAGATGATTAATAATAAGATATCAGAAATGGACAATACACTGAAAGTAGAAAGGAGCAGAATAGAAGAGATGGAAGCCAGAACTAGCAAGCTGGATGACAAATCTCTCAATACTGCTAAGATAGAAGAGCAAGCAGTAAAAAGATTTTTTAAAAAAGGAACAAAGTCTAAGATTCATGCTGGATAACATGAAGAGGAACAACTCAAGAATTATTGCCATTCCATAAATCCCAGAATTATGAAGGCCATTAATAGAAAAATAGGGAAAAATGTGAGGGCATTAATTCAGGGAATACACAGATTACCAAACATTTTGAAAACAACACAAACAAAAGTAGACAAAATGGATGAATGGGACATATTAAAAATTAAAAATTTATGTGCATCAAAAGACTTCACCAAAAGAGTAAAAAGAGAACCCACAGATTGGGAGAAAATCTTTTGCAATGAGACATCAGACAAGTGACTCATTTCTAAAATATATAGGCAACTACAACACCCCTACAAGAAAAAGACAAATAACACAGTTAAAAAATGGGCACAGGATATGAACAGACTCTTCACCAAGGAGCAGATCCAGGCAGCCAACAAATATATGAAGAAATGTTCATGATCACCAGTCATTGCTGTTGTTGTAAAGTGCCGTTGAGTCAATTCTGACCCATAGCGACCTTGTAAGGGTTTCAGCTGGTGTCCTTGAACTGCCAACCTTGCAGTTCAAACAGCTTTGAAGTC
>NW_006408657.1:3019658-3027090 GCF_000296735.1 Chrysochloris asiatica | reverse complement strand
TGATATGAGGGCAGAATGTAGACTATAGAAAAATCAACTAGGACTTTTCTGATTCACAATCTGGGATCACCATCTCTGAAGCCACTGACATTTTGAAGCTTATTGTATAATTGCAGAAATACAAGGAGCTAGGTCATTAAATAATAATGGGTCAAGTACCAAGATATGAAAAATCTTTGTGTCAAGTAGATGTGGTATAGCACGAATGCTGAGTACAGTTGAATGAATAGCAGAATGCTGATGACTGAAAAAAGACTAGCTTTTCAGTGAGGTAGAGGTAATATATATGAGTATATATGATGTTGTTGTTTACTACTGGTGAGTTTGTTCTGACCCATAACTTTAACCATAGACCTTGTGGTTCAAACTTACTTTGTAATGCAGTGCATTTACCCACAGCACCACACCAGGAATCTCTCGTCTCTCTCTCTCTGTGATTCCAATAAATATCCCATTTCTTATGCATATATATGTGTGTGTGTGTTTGTGCAAGAGTATGTGATTCCAATAATATCCCATGTCTTGTTGTTGTTGTTAAGTGCCATCGAGTTGGTTCTGACCCATAGCATCCCTGTACAGGGTTTCCCAGGCTATAAATCTTTACGGGAGCAAAATGCCTCATCTTTCTCCTGTGGAGCAGCTGGTAGTTTTGAACTGCTGGCCTTAAGGTTCACAGCCTTATTCGTAACTACTACGCTACCAGAGCTCCTTATCCCATGTCGTATGCATGTACTTTAATACACACTCCGGGATACATATGCCTTTGTAAACGACATCTGTACTTTTTAACTATATGCATAAGACATGGGATATTTATTGGAATCACATACACTTGCCAATAAGGTTGTACAGATATTTAAAGATTTTTGGCTGATTTCTTAGAATCTTTGCACTGATAACCACATTCAACTACATATTTTTTCTTTTTTTCGCCTATTGGTCATTCACATTTAGCTTTATGCACTTTGTCATAGCAGAAATAAATGTAAAGTAATGAAATTTATGATTCAATCAGAAAACAACTATAGAAGCTGCTGAAATATGATGTGCTTTGCTTTATTTCTTCTATGAAATGTCTAGGTTAATTTTTATGAAGTATTTCTAAACCCCTCTTGCTCTTCAGGATTGAATTACTTGTTAAGTCCATGTAGTGAGAAAATTTTTTCTCCTGTGGAACAAATGGATTTCCATGACAGTTACCAAATGTAAAAACATTAGTTAGACTTAATTAATATACTTAGTACTGCTTAAAAGGAAATGTATTCAATAAAAAACAAAGCCAATAGCCAGAACACATTAATAAGTTATTGGACTTCCTTTATTTACTGCAACTGAATGACAGGTAGTCGGACTTTTAATATTCACAATAACAATTGCATTATTCTTTTCCCTAAATTAAGCTTAGTGATTACAATGCAATGAAGAAAAATTAATTAGTTTGCTCCAGTGGAGCAGCTAATGTACCACGGAGTGAATCCCATGCCCTGTTTCCCTCTATAACCAGCTTGTTTTCACTCCCTCTGTCTTTTAATACACAACAAGTTTCTTGATCACTTTCCAACTTAGAAAACAGTTTAATTAAGTATATGAGACTACTTAAAAAGTATAGTGCTAAAGAATAAGAGCACATTCATTCCAAACCACTGCTCTTGTTGTTAGGAGCCATTGAGTTGTTTTTGACTCATAGTGACCCAGTGTACAACATAATAAAACACCGCTCGGTCCTTCGCCAACCTCACAATGGTTGTTACATATGTGCCCATCACTGATGCCACTGTGCCAATCTATCCCATTGCAGGTCTTCTGCTTTTGCACTGATCCTCAATTTTACCAAGATTATTTCAGTCTCCAGGGACTGGTCTTCCTCATAATATGTGCCACTTATGAGAGACAAAGTCTCGACAACATGTCTTTATTGATCTTTTCTCTTGAGTACTTTAAAGAGGTCTTGTACAGCATATTGGCTGATTGTAAAACATCATTTGATTTTTTGACTGCTGCTTCCATTAGTGTCGATTGTGTTGGTGGTGGTTGTGTGCCATGGATTGGTTCTGACTTATAGCAACCCTACGTAGGGTTTCCAATGCTGTAAAAATTTACAGGAGCAGAAAGCCTCATCCTTCTCCCATGGAGCAGCTGGTCGATTAGAACTGCTGACCTTTTAGTTAACATTTTAGCTTATAGTCCACTATACTACCAGAGCTCCTTGAGTATTGATAGTGGATCCAAGCAACATGAAGTCTTTGGTAAATTCAAGCTTTTCTCCATTTATCATCATGTTATTTATTTTTCAGTGTTGAGGAAGTTTGCTGTCTTTACATTTAGGTGTAACACATATGAAAGACTGGTGTTTGATCTTCATCAATAAGTATTTTAAGTCCTCTTTGCTTTCAGCAATCAAGGCTGCATCATCTGCATATTACAGATGGTTAATGAGTCTCCCTCCTCGCATGATGCCATGTTCTTTTTAATAGAATCCAGTTTCTCAGATTATTTGCTCAGCATGCAGATTGAATAAGTGTCATGAAAGAATACAACTCGGGTACACACCTTACCTTATTTTAAACCATTCAATTGTTCCTTGTTCTGTTTGAACCTCCGCCTGTTAGTCTATGTTAAGATTCCTCATGAGCATAATTAAGTGTTGTGGAATACCTATTCTTTGCAGTATTATTTGTATTTTATAATGAACCACACAGTTGAAAGTCTTTGCATAGTCAATGAAGCACACATGAATAAGTGCTATAATTTAACTTTGCAAATTGAGATAAACCTGCTCTTTTACTTCAAAATCCATTTGGTACTACTTTCAAGTCCTTCTTCAAAATATTGTTTTTCTTATGTTGGATACTTGTAATTATTTTTATTTCTTTTAATGTTTAGAGTTCGAAGACAAATTACTAGAACATAGTACACTATTGTGTAATGTAGTCATCAGTTTCCCCTGAACAAAGAAATTGCCGTTGAGATGATTCATAGTTATGGAGACCCATCCTATGTATGTCCAGCTAGAACTGTGATCCAATTCTTTTCAGTGGCTGGTTTTTCAGAAGTAGATTGTCAGTGCTTTCTTTCAAGCAATCTATGGATAGACTAAATCCTTCAACCAGTTGGCTAACAGCTGAGCGTCTTGATTTCCATATATATTGCTTCCTTACCAATTGAAGTCCTTTCCCTTGTTCAGTTCTTTACTTTATGTCCAAGCTTCCCTACCTACTTGAAACTCCACAAATTGTTCCTTTTGTCACTATTAGATAAAATCTCCTGGTCAATAGCAACTATGCTTGATTTTGACAAAAAAATATTATGCCCTGTTAATAAAAAACGTGAAAAGCACAGTTTTTATATACTCATCTGGTATTTTGGATAAAAAGAAATATGACTTGAAGTTACTCATATCCTAATGATGAAAGATGATGCCTGATAATTTTTGTCATCAATAATGTGGTCTTGTGCTACCTGAGCAACCTACATTATATTCGTGTTTTCTAAGGAAAAGTTACTGCCACATAAAGAGTCAGAAATCAGTGGCCTAATCCTTGTTTTCCAGAATTCATCTATCAGCCAGAGGTTTAAACCAGATTTCAGATGAGGACGTGGAACAAGGGATATCTTGTTGATATCAGATGGATCTTGGCTGAAGCAGAGAATACCAGAAAGATGTATACCTCTGCTTTATTGTGTATGCAAAGACAATTGGGTGTGTGGATCCTAGCAAGCTATAAATAAAATTGTGAAAAAAGGATATGCCAGAATACTTAATTATTCTTTTGAGGAACTTGTACATAGACAAAGAAACAGATGTTCGAGCAGATCAAGGGAACTCTCAATATTTTAGAATCAGGAAAGGTGTATATATGTGTAGGCTGAGCAGATAATCAGAGAAGCTGGATTATATAAAGAAGAATATGACATCAGCATTGGAGGAGAATTCGTTAGCAATCTGTGTTATGCATATGATACAACCTTACTTGCTAAAATAGAAGAGGACTAAAATACTGATGAAGTTCAAAGATTACAGCCTGCGGTATGGGTTTCACCACAATGTTAAGACAACAAAATTCCTCACCACTGGACCAAGAAATTACATCATGATAAACAGATATAAGCTTGAAGTTGTCAACAATTTCATTAGCTTGGAATCACTAAAAACGCTCATGGAAGCACCATTCAAGAAATCAAAGGAATTATTGCATTAGGCCAATGAACAAATTCCTGTTGAATGAACTACAGCCAGAATATTTGTTGGAAGCCAGGATGGTGAGAATTTGCCTATCATACTTAGTACATATTATCAGAAGAGAGTAGTCCCTGGATAAGGACCTCATGCTTGCTAAAGTGGAGGGTCAGAGAAAAAGCAGAGACCCCCCCCACCCCCAATGAGATGGATTGGTGCCATGGCAGCAGCAATGGGCACAAGTGTAACAATGATTGTGAGGCTAGCTCACGACTGGGCAGTATTTTGTTCTGTTGTACATAGGCTCTGAGTTGGAATCAACTCGATGACAAGTAGCAACAAACAGCAACATTCCTAGTTTTATTATTGATTAGTTCTACATCCTCTGTAAATATCTCAATGTCCTTAGGTTTGTCAATTTAAAAAGGACTGGTTTAAGCCAGATGGTTTCCAAATTAATTAAACTTCATGTTGTAATTTTTTGTTCATGTACACGCCTCTCTTTGGTCATACAAGTTATGCAAGTTTTAATTTTAAAAGTATAGCATATTGTGGATAGACACTTCTCTGAGAAGTATAAGGAATATTTCTTCTGTATATTGCCATGGAACCTTTGGCTTCAGGTAGACAATAATAATATTGAACATTGATAAAAATGTCTTTGGATACCTGTGAAGTGTACTGTGTGCCTGGTTACTTAGAAGTTGACACTAGAGTTAGCTGCAGATATACATGCATTCATCAATGCAACACATGTTAACTGAGCTCTGCTGCTGTGCTGTGCTATAAAAAAAAAAAAAAAAAAAAAGTGACATTCCCTTTATCCTCAGAGGTGGCAATTCTTCTGCAGGGTTATGAGTAGAAAAAGACATGTAGAATGCATGAAATGGAGAGTTCTGCATAGAAGATTTGCATTGAATTGAATGGAGAGTCATGCTGCCAGGGAAGGCTTGCACTTTCCTGGTATTTTGAGTGACGTTTAAATAGCCAGGTGAATGGGTTGTTTTATGCAGAGAAGGTATCATGTATGAAGGATTGAAGTTTGAAAGAAAACATCACATTATATCTGGGAAAACACTTATGGGAAATGATGCTCAGAAAAGCTGGAATGGTAGTACCATTTGCAGAATCATTTCATGGCTACTGAGGTATCTTATGGATGGGTGCTGTTGTTGCTGTTAAGTATCATAGCGTTGGTTCTGACTGTGAGTGAATCTGTAGGGGGTTTCTGAGGTGCAGCTGGTGGATTTTCACTGTAGACCTTGTGGTTTAAAGTCCAGTGCTGATCCTCCAGCACTACCCCAGGAGTTCTATGGATTGTCGTTTTTGGTAAGTGCTGTTGTCAAGTTGATTCTGACTCATAGCAACCCTGTAAAGGGTTTCCAAGGAGCAGCTGGGGACTTTGAACCGCTAACGTTGCAGTCCAGTACCTTATCCTGCAGTGCCACACCAGCTGTTTTCAATGTCTAATATGTAGTTCTTGTAAATTTTTATACAAACAAACTGTGAAAATGTTATAAAGTGTAAATTAGACACTAATTGACATCATACTATAGTGTTTCATTTTGAAGGTTTTCTATGTTTGCATCAGTAGTGGACTTTTTGTTGAATAATAAACCTTAAATTAACAATTTGTTCTACAGAAAGACAGATTTGTGACTGCCTAAGGAGCTTTGGTAGCGTAATGGTTACGAATTGGGCTGAGAATCTTAAGGTCAGCGGTTCGAAACTACCAGCCGCTCCGTGGGAGAAAGATGAGGCTTTCTACTCCCATAAAGATTTACACCCTCAGAAACCCTATACAGGGTCGCTGTGGGTCGGAACCGACTCGACGGCACTTAACAACAACAACAACATTATGTGAGTGGGAGTACTGTGGTGGCAGTGTAAGATAAGCACTGGACCACAAGGTCAGCTTCAACCACAGTATCAGCTGTCCAAACCCACCAGGGACTCCTTGGAGACACAATATAGGGTCACTGTGAGTCAGAATGGACTCAATGGTACTTAATAACAATAAAACTATGTACCATCAGACTCAGGATATTTTTTGTTTTACTGCAGAACCTACCTCTTTGGGGAAAGACTTTATTTCTATTTTTTTAAATAGAGTGTAAGATTGAAATGTGATCTTTAACAAATAATTTATTTTAGTTGTAAAAAATATGCACAGTTCCGGTGTTGCTGGTGGCAGAGTTAGCCAGATAGGATAGGCTCTGTGGGAGAGGGATTGAAAACCCAGAGAAGCTGCACTCACGGAACAACACCAGAGCTCTGGATCTAGTATAAAGTGCAGGGTGTCAGTTTCCCACACAGGGAAGTGGAAAAATCACTATATAAAGGAAAATACTGAGAGTTAGGAATTGCTTGAGATGTGTCTTCCTCTGTGGCTAACCTGTCAAGGCAGATTTCAGACCACGAAGTTAAAGACAGACCAGTACAGGGAACCCGTGGTAAAAGAGGTACAGTGACATTTCCAAAAGGAGGTGCAGGGGATTCTACACATTTTTCCCCGTCTTCCCTGTTGTGCCTTCTTTGCCCAAGCTGGACACCTTCAGGTGGGTGGGTGTGCACCCCTAAAAAAAAATTTCAGCTCTGAGCACACAGTATTCCCAAGGCACAGAGAGAAAGAGCTTGCCAGCTGCTTATGACATTAGTCTTGGGGTTGCAGCCCTAAAATTAACTTGTGCAGGACCCTTTACTCCAGACCACATAGCAAAAAAAAAAAAAAAAAAAAAAAAAAAAACAGGCCTGGCAGGCCTGACAGACAAACCATATGAACAATCGGTAAAAACCCAACATAAAAGGATGCAACTAACTCGAGATTTATGCTGTGTACACACAGATAACTAACTGAACTTCAAAGACAAAAATAGCAGACAATATTTCTGACATTAACTTCTCAATATCTACCTGCGCACCACTATGGTGGTGATTAGAGAACTGGCCTGAGTGAGCATACACCCCCACCCACTACTGGAGGCTTCTATGGTGCACACACAATGGCTGTGTAGCAAGGTGACTGGACAGTCAGCCACAGTTTTACTTTTGTTTCAAAGTGGAGGTTTTTGTCTCTGCATTTATATGACTTCTGCCTTTGGCCCTTTTGATCATACATTTTTCCTGCAGGTAGGAGTTTTTTCTACCTATATTACCCAAGAAGAGACAGCAATCGTGTCCATATAGCCAAGCTAAAAGCATACCATATAATATTCCACCATTGAGACAAGAGCCAATAATAGCTGCTAAGCATTA
>NW_006408657.1:3018654-3019558 GCF_000296735.1 Chrysochloris asiatica | reverse complement strand
AGAATCTTCTGAGGTGGGAAATTTCTACTTGAAAGGACAAGCAGACCAGCCTGGAGCACCTAGAATACCACAAGATACTTCTTGAAAGAAAGACCTACAGGAAATACACCAAACAATATAGGCAGTCCTACTGATTACTACAAGAACAATCAAGTTGCTCACCCAGGAGAAATCAAGGCAAGTGGTCGGGTCCCCTCAGAGCAAACCCCTTCCAAGACTAAGACTCAGTGGGAATACATAAGCAGGCATGTGGTCTGGCTGATGACCACCTTGGTCACGGATAAGGGGAAGATGTGGGGGAACATCAAAAAGATGAAGGAAGTCCAAATGCTCATCAGCAGAAGAATGGTTAAACAAACTTTGGTACATACACACAATAGAATAATATGCAGTGTTGAAGAATCTGAGAAATTCCTCACACCATGGATGAAGCTGAAGTTCATTTTGTTGAGTGAACTTAATCACAAAAGGACACATAATTTTATGAGACCAATGTTGTAAAATCTTATCCAAAGGTTTTCTGCCTAAACAATCTATGATGGTTTTGGGGATAGGGGAGAACACACTTTACTCAAGGGCTAGGGGTAGACACACTTTAAAATTGGTGATAGGGCAGGCAATAGACAACAAGAAGGAGATTAACAACGAAAAGATCAAGGTAGCATGAAAAAGGCAGGAATGCAATAGTTAAAATGAATAGAGGTAAATACTGTTAACTGTTGGTACGTGGAGGGGATTGTAGCCATATGATGAAGTACATGATTTGTTGAATGCAAAACTGATAATCTGTTCTGTGTGGCATTGTGGGTTAATGCATCAGACTGCATTTGAACTGCAAGGTTGGAGGTTCAAGCTCACCAGCTGCTCCTCGGAAACCCTATCCAGAGTCACTATGGGTCGGAAC
>NW_006408657.1:3014064-3016637 GCF_000296735.1 Chrysochloris asiatica | reverse complement strand
GAAGAGATGGAATCCAGAACTAGAGAGCTGGAAGACAAATCTCTCAATACTGTTAAGACAGGAGAGCTAGCAGAAAAAAGGATAAAAAAAATCTGAAGAGAGTCCAAAATTCATGCTGGATAGCAAGAAAAGGAACAACTTAAGAATTATTGGCATTCCAGAACACAAACTCAGCACAAGAAGGCATGCAGAAAAAAGGAACGAACAGCACTACAGAAAAAAAAAAAAATTATATATATATATGTAATGATAGCAACTGATTAATATCTATCAGTAATTACATAGAATGTCAATGGATTGAGTGTGTGAGTGAAGAGACAGAGAGTGGCAAATTGGATAAGAAAACAAGACCCTTCAATATGCTGCCTGAAAGAGACACATCTTATTCACAAAGACAAAAATAGACTATAAGTTAAACTATGGGAAAAAAAACATACCAAGCTAACTGCAACAATAAACAAGCAGGAGTGGCAATACTAATCTCTGATAAAGTAAGCTTTAAGACAAAAAACCAGCATAAGCAATAAAAAATGTCACTATCTAATGATCAAAAGGTCAACTGAGCAAGACGACATAACCATAATAAAAAAGCACCAAGATATATGAAGCAATCCTTAACAAGAATTGAAGAAAGCAATAGCTAAATGCACATTTATAGTGGGAGATTTTAATACGTCACATTCAAAAAGGGACAGAACAACCAACCAGAAAGAAACTCGACAAAATTACAGAGGAACAAAACAGCACAATCAAGCAAGCTAACCTCATAGACGTGTACAGATCATTCAACACAACAATAGCACAATATACTTTCTTCTCCAGTCTACATGGAGCATTCTCCAGAACTGACCATGTGTTAGGTCACAAACAAGCCTCCATAAATTTACAAACATCAAAATGCTACATAGAATCTTTTCAGACCGCAATACTATAAAAGTAGAAATCAGCAACAAGAAGACTAAGGAAATAAAGTCAAATTCATGGAAACTGAACAACACCCTGCTGAAAAGTGACTGGGTCAAAGAAGAAAGTGAATGTGAATTTATAAAGTTCCTAGAAACAAACGAGAATGAAAACACAGCATACCAAAATTTTTGGGACACGGTAAAAGTGGTGCTGAGAGGACAATGTATTGTGATAAATGCACACATCCAAAAAGAAGAAGAAAACAAAAGTAACACATTAACATAGCATCTGTAGCACTTAGAAACGTTCCAACAGAGGGAACTAACTGTCAGGAAATGAAAAAATAAAGATAAGAGCAGAAATAAATGAGATCAAAAATAGAAAAGTATAGAAAGAATCCACAGGACAAGAAACTGGTTCTCTGAAGGGATTAATAAAATTGACAAACCATTGGCAAACCCAAAAAAATAAAAGAGGGAGAAGACACACAAATAGCTGGCATTAGAAACCACATGGGCGATGTCATAATGGAACCAAACAAAATCAAAAGGATAATAACAGAATACTATGAAGAGTTGTCCTCCAACAAATGCAAAAACTTAGAAGAGATGGATGCATTTTTAGAAAAACATGACCCACCCAAATTTATACAGAGTGAAGTAGAAAACTTGAACAGACCCATAACAAAAGAAGAAATTGATCAGGTCATAAAAAAAACTCCCAACCGAAAGAAGTCCAGGCCCAGATGGCTCCACGTTTGAGTTCTACCAAACATTCAGGGAAGAACTGTCACTAGTTCTGCTCAAATTATTCCAGAATATAGAAGATGGAAAACTTGCTAATACTTTTTATGAAGCAAGCAGGACCCTCATATCAAAACCAGAGAAGGACATAAGTAAGAAAGCAAACTACAGACCAATATCTCTCATGAACTTAGATGCAAAAATTCTCAACAAAATCCTAGCCAACAGAATCCAACAGCACATCAAAAAAATAATACATCATGATCAAGTGGGTTTCATAAAAGGGTTGGAAGGATGGTTCAACATTAGAAAAACAATCAATGTAATCTACCACATAAATAAGAAAAAGGAAGAGAACCACATGATCATATCATTTGATGCAGAAAAGGCATTTGACAAAAATCCAACATCCATTCCTGATAAAAACACTCAACAAAGTAGGAATCGAAGGGAAATTCCTCAACTTAATCAAGAGGATATGTACAAAACCAACATCCTACATCACTTTCAACGAAGAGAAATTGAAAGCTCTCAATGGAGAGAAATCGATGCCCTTTGTCACCACTCATTTTCAATATTGTTTTGTAAGTATTAGCCAGAGCTATACGGCAAGAGATTAGACAGTATAAGAGACGACTATACACATGGACCTCACCAGATGGAAATCAAATTGACTATATCTGTGGAAAGAGACAATGGAAAAGCTCCATATCATCAGTGAAAACAAGGACAGGGGCAGACTGGAACAGACCATCAATTACTCATATGCAAATTCAAACTGAAGCTGAAGAAAATGAAAACAATTTCATGGGAGCCAAAATAGGACATTGAATATATCCCACCTGAATTTAGAGATCATTTGAAGAACAGATTTGATACGTTAGTTGTGGGATGACATCAAGAACATCATACATGAGGAAAGCA
>NW_006408657.1:2980352-3010224 GCF_000296735.1 Chrysochloris asiatica | reverse complement strand
TAGAAGAATTGATGCCTTTGAGTTATGGTGTTGAAGGAGAGTATTGAAAGTGCCATGCGCTGCCTAAAGAACCAATAGATCCGTTATGGAAGAAGTGCAGCCAGAGTGCTTCTTGGAGGCCAAGATGGCCAAACTTCATCTCTCATACTGCAGACATATTATCAGGAGGGACCAGTCACTGGAGAAGAATATCATGTTTGGTAAGGTGGAGTGTCAGAGGAAAAAAGCAAGACACCAATGTTATGGATTGACCAAGTGGCAGCATCAGTGGCTCAAGCATGGCAACAGAAGTGAGAATGGCCCAGGATTGGGATGTGTATTGTTGTGCTGTGCATAAGGTTGCTATGGGTCAGTATCACCTCGATGGACCTAACAACAACAACATAAAGCACGATAGAGAATTTAAAGGCATACAAATTGGAAAAGAGGAAATAAAACTCTATTTGCATACGATATGTTCCGATACATAGAGCACTCCAAACACTCAGAAAAAAAGCTACCAGACATAATTGGAAGATTAGCAAAGTGGCAGGATATAAGACCAACATATAAACATCAGTTGGATTCCTCGATAGTAACAAAGACTGCACTGAAAAGGGCATTAGGAAAGTAATACCATTTACAATAGCCACCAAAAGGATGAAATATTTAGGAATAAACATAACCAGTGAAACAAAGGACCTATACAAAGAAAATTACAAAACACTACTTGAAAGATACCAAAAGAGGCTTACAAAAGTGGAATAACATACAGTGTTCCTGGATAGAAAGATTTAATATCGTGAAAATGTCAATAGTACCCAAAGCAATCCCAATCCAGATTCCAACTACATTCTTCAAAGAGAAGATAAAGACAACCACAAATTTTTATGGAAAGGAAGGAGACTCAGGATAAGCAAAGCATTACTCAAGTAGAGGAACAAGGTTGGAAGCCTCTCACTTCCTGATTTCATATCTATTACATAGCTACAGTGGTATTGGTATATACTGGTATTGGTATAATGAAAGATACATTTATCAGTGGAACAGAATGGAGAATCCAGAAATTAACCCATCCACATACAGCCAACTGATTTTCAACAAAGTGCCTACGTATGTTACATGTGGAGGAGATAATCTCTTTAAGAGATGGTGCTGGCAGAACTGGAAAGCTATATGAAAAATATTGAAACAAGACCTTTACCTCACATGCTATATGAAAACCAACTCAACATGGATTATAAACCTAAATGTGAATACTAAAATCATGAGTCATCAATGCAAAAATAGGGACAAATGTGAGGGCTCTAATACAGGGAATATACAGACTACCTAACATTTTGAAAACTATACAAACAAAAGTAGACAAAATAGAAGAGTGGTACATACTAAAAATTAAAAACTTATGTGCATGAAAAAACTTCACCAAATAGTAAAAAGGGAAATCACAGAATGGGAAAAAGTGTTTTACAATGCCACATCAGACAAGGGACTCATTTCTAAAGTATATAGGAAACTATATAACATCTTTACAAGAAAATGACAAATAACCTAAATAAAAAATGGGCAGAGGACATGAACAGATACCTCACCATGGAAGAGATCCAGACAGCCAAAAAACATATGAAGAAATGTTCACGATCACTAGTTAGAAGGATGCAAATCTAAAGAATAATGAGATATCATCTCACACCAGCAATAACAGCAAAGATCAAAAAAGTAAAGGTCAATAAATGCTGGCGAGGATGCTGAGAGGCTTGACTCTCTTAACATTGTTGGTGGGATTGCAAAATGGTCCAACCACTCTGGAAAGTAATATGGTGCTTTCTCAGAAGTTTGGAAATAGAAATACCTTATGATCCAGCAATTACTCTTCTTGGTATTTACCACAAAAAGTATGAGCCATAACACTTGTAGATATCTGCACACCAATGTTCATAGCAGTACTATTTACAAAGCAAAAAAATGGAGACAGCCTAAATGTCCATCAATTGAAGAATGTATAAACAAACTCTGGTACATACACACAATGGAATATTATGCTACCTTAAAGAATAACAAGGCAGCTGCAAGCCACCACATAACATGGATGAACTTTCAGGGCATTATGCTGAGTGAAATTAGTCAGTCCCAAAAGGAGAAATACTGCATAGGACCATTATTGTAAAAGAGTAAGAAAAAGAACCCACACTAAAGCTGCTACAATTTGATGAATTTTACCTATACTTATGGATGTAATAGCTCAAAAAAAGGAACAAATCTTTACAGCAAGGATCACTCCCACCCCCTTGGTACACATGATTGACATGGATGGACAACTTAGACTTTGAGTGTAGGAAATATAGCGGTAGATGTTTTTTGACAAAAGGAGGGGAATGAATGATTTTTCAGTCCAGGAACAGAGGTCCCTGTGACCATCAAGTGAGAAGAACCGAGAGCGGGACCCTACCCAGAGATGCAGTGACACCAGGGATGGAGACAGAGATGATCACGTGGACAGATGGAACAGCTGGGGACACTGGACTCAGGGAGCAAGATGGACTGTGTGGTGGAGGCCGGGGGGTGGACCTGTATGGTGTACCCTTTTGTTATTTGATGATGCACGGAGGGGTTTGTAATCATTGTAATGAAACGAAATATGATAGGATGCGTATAAAGCTGATGGTCTCCAATCTAAACCTCACAATAAAAACTATATTAAAAATAAAAATGCTCAGCATGAGATATACCAATTCTACAAGCTCTGCATATATAACTGAGTGATAATGAGTGCTGTCTTCAAGTTGTGCAACCATTCCTGTCTTCCTTTTTGAATTGTTCCTCGTGCATGATCATAAACTCACTACTTCTGAAGCTACCTTTTTAGACTGTTATGTTTCTATTGTCAATTTAATCACATATAACTAATTATTTTAAAGATCACAGTGTTCAAGACAAACCATTTTAAGTAATTAAATTAAACTATTATTTGGTTTTAAGAAGATGTAATGGAATATTTTCATTTTAAGGTTTCAGGTTTTCAGATAATCATAGGGTCCTAGTTTCATGGACTCATCTTGTCTTAATGGCTGTAGAAATTCTTGAATCCATTCATATTTCATATTCTGTGCTGCATGTCCCCATATTTGTCAGGATTCTCCAATAGAATCTTTGAGCTGAATGTTCTATATTGGTAGTTGAGTAACATCCAGATTTTCTGGTCTCTTTGCAAATGAGGCAGTTGTTCTTGAAATGTGATCTTTATGATAGAGTTGTCAGTGTAATTAATGATCCCATTTACTTGATGTGATAGTCAGCTTTGTATAAAAGAGTCTGAACTCCCTAGTCATAGGGGCAGAATGATAAGAGGATGGATGGGTTCTTGAGACACAATGCCTACATTGAAATTCCAGCTATACCACTTAGTAGCTGTGCAGTCTAAAACAAGTACAATTATTCTGTGCTCAGTTTTCACTTCTGTAAAATTATGATGATAATGGTATCTATCTGATATTTCTTTTTGTGGATTAAATGACTTAATGCATTTAAAAAGGATGTAGGAGAGTGCATAATAGAAACTAAGTGTTTAGCAACTCTTAACAATTGTTTTAGTATCTTCAATAAGCTATCACAGGCTTGGTTTTGCTGAATAATTGATCAAAAATCTGGTATTCAGTTGTGCAAAAATCTGAGAGGAAGCACAGATCACAATGAAAAACTGTTCAGAATAGGCTAAAGCACTGAATCAAAACCTCAAAATGAAATTTAATAGGGCTTGGTGCCCTATTCATTGCTTTATGTCTTTTAATGGCTTGGTATTGATTGGTGACCATATGTTTAGTATCTTAGGCAATATAAAGATGAATAAGGCTTGGTTTCTTCCCTCCTGGACATATCAACACATCTTGAATCAAGAACAGAATTGAAGAGTTTACATTGTTTGTTAAGCTTCATAAAAAATGCTAAAACTACATTAATAATGAATGATGTAGTATGTTGTTGTTAAGTGCCGCCAACCTGCATAGGGTTTCTGAGGAGCAACTGGTGGTTTGAATTGCTGACCTTGTGGTTTGAAGTCCAGCACCACACCAGGATTCCAATCTTTGAGAGAGCATAAAGCCCCATCTTTCTCCCACAGAGTGACTGGTGGGTTAGAACTGCCATCCTAGTGTGGACAGAGCATTTTATTTAATTAAATGACGCTGTTGTATTGGAATTTTGGTTTTTTAATGGGCCTCATTCCATTGTTCTTTGCTGATGAAATATCTTTTGCTAGCTTTGTTTGTTTGTGTTGTCTACTTCAGTTGTTATAGGTTTGAATCGAGTAAATCAACTGGAAGCAAGAAGATCCCAATTTAGCACTGGCCTAAAGGTGCTTATGATTTGAGTAATTGGCCTTTTACATTTTGTTTCCTTTCATTCTCTTTCCATTTTCTTAAGAAAATGCTAATAAATGCAATTCTTCTGGGCAGAAAATGGAGAGAGAAAAAAAAAAAAGAGGTAATTTTCAAACTGTTTAAAGACACTGTGAGCACTTGAGGGTTTTCCATATAAATGATAGATATTGGTATTATATCCAGGTTGGCTGTTAAAAAGTCATACACGAAAGAAATCTAGACATTTATTTTCTAGGTAAGTATTTGAATGGAATGCTTATCATTCATGCCATTTAGTTGGGTGAGAGAGAATTTTATTTAATTAAATGACTTATTAGTTGTATTGGATTTCTGCCAAGTTCTATCATCATGGTTTGTCAAATGATAATTTCACAAGTGTCACTGCCAATCAAGACGTTGGACATTTCTTTTTTCTTTTCCCATCTGCTGAGTCACAATTCACAAAGGATGGATACTGGTGATTAAATCACACCTTAGAGTCTGCCTTACATGAACTAATCAATCTATTTAATTTGGGTGTGTGTGTGTGTCCATAGTACATAAAATAACAAGTTCTTCTCTCCTTGCTATGGTACCTTGTGTTGGGGTCCTGAAGGCAACTAGGGCCTAATGGGGCAGGCAGTTAAACTGTGGGTTTCAAATGCAAGAAAAGCTGTGTTACTCACTTCCTGGTATCCTACAGTCTAGTGATGACCCCTGGGCTGAAGAGAGAAGGTGTTTGCATGCTATGCTTTTGGCAAAGTAACTCAACAGAGCACTGTGAGCAATTCTAAGGAAGGTTTTTGTTTGGATCTCTTGGTTTTGCGATGACTATTTTAACAGTTTTCTTGAATCACATACTGTGTGAATTTTTTTTTCAAATGTATATGCACTGTTTTAAGGGGAGCAATTGCTAAATACGAGTCTGGCTGCCTAATTACTTTTGGTCAAACTTAACGTGTTTTGTGAATTTGTACTTACATTATAAGTATATCTTGGTGTGGCACTGTGGGTTAATGCACCAGACTGCAAAGTCATTTGAATTGCAAGATTGGAAGTTCAAGCTCACCAGCTACTCTTTGGAAACCCTATACAGGATTGCTATGGTTGGAACCGAGTAGATGGCACTAAACATCAACAAATACGTACATCAGTATACAAGTAAATGGTGAATCTGTATGTTCATTTACTTACATAATACCATCCTTCATAGTTTGAGTTATCAATTTTAATTTCTGCTAATTCATGCACACAATGCTGCATGTGTCTACCTTACTGCAAAACACTTTTCAATATATATTTTATGAAGTGTGTAAATGGAAAGATTAAAATCACAACCCTTGAACCAGGATTCAAATTCCAGCTCACTCAACTTTTATTTTGAAAATTAGTTCAGTTCCTTGGTTCTCAGTGTGCCTATCTGGATAACAGGATGGAAAATTCATTGTTTCCTTCAAGTATATAAATAAAGCATGTATTGTTTTGTCATGGCACTGTGGGTTGATTCGCTGGACTGCAAAATCTGTCTGAACTTCAAAGTGGGTGGTTCAAGCTCACTAGCTGCTCCTTGGAAACCCTAAACAGGGTTGCTATGGGTCGGAACCAACTCAATTGCACTAACAACAACAACAATATAAGTACTGTTCATGTGTTGACTGCATAATAATTTCCCAAAAGACAGTAACTTCTGCTATTACTATAAAAGGTATTAAAAGTTTAAATGAGAAGGAATATGTTTACACCTTTCCATCACTCAACAGTTTGGTTTTGACTTCTTCCTTGGCCAGTCCTATACTCTGAAACTTATGCTTTCATTAGAATCACCTGATTAAGTTGGTTGTTATTGTTGTTAAGTGCCATCAAATCGGTTCTGACTCACAGTGACCCTGCATAGGGTTTCCTAGGAGTGGCTGGTGAGTTTGAACCTCCGACCATACAGTTCAAACCGACTTTGTGGTCGAGTGATTATCCTGCAGCACCACACCAAGACTCTGACAACTAGATCTCACTCTCAGATACTCTGATTCAGCAGGCCCTGAGTGGGGGTCCAAAATTCTATATTTTCAACAATCCCCAAAATGATGTTGATTATGCTTGTCCTAGAAGCATAAAAACGTAGGTCTTTCCTGACTGACCATAAAATGAGCTGGAACCTTCTGAAGAACCTTCCCCAGACACATGGGATCACAATTCAATTCAAAATAAATAAAAGCTCAATTGAAAATGATTGCTTTAGATCAGTTGTCTAAAGTTTAGCATGCAATAGAATTGCTTGGTTGTTATTGTTTTAAGGGCCTTTAATTTGGTTAAGACTCAAAAGGACCCTGAACAAGGTTTCCAAGGAGTGGCTGGTGGGTTTGAACCACTGACCTTGTGTTTCAAACCTACATTGTAGTCCAGTACATTATTCTTAAAACACAGATAACTTGGCCCATTACAAGACTCCGATTCAGTGGCCTGTGGTCAGCCTGGAGAACAGGTATTTCTAGCAAGTTTCCAGTTTGAGAACCACTGCTCACCTAAGACCATTTGCTTCTGAGACATTTTTTATTTAAGAATCTTTTTGATGTTCTGCTGGATACTGTAGATTTTCAAAAATAAATAAATGAATAAACATAGCTCCCCATACGGGTGTCAGTATTTGTGGATCCTCTGAAACCAATACGTGATCCTTATATGGAACGTTGCATCCATATAGAAAACCACTGTGTAACTCTTACTCAGTTAGTAATGCAATTCTTCTGAGCTATTTGCAACTATGTTTGAGTAAATGAGTAAATACCTGTACATAGGCAAATAGGATTTCAGGTATCAAAAACATGTTAGCATCTATTAAAAAAACTTTAATAATTTTCAAACAGTACCACCATGGCTACTTATTAACAATATACCCATAAAAAATATTTTTTACAACTTGTTTGTTGACTTGCTAATTTGGTAAAAAAAATGTACTTCATTCTAAAAAATAAAAAAATTGCTATGTAGTCATTGATAAAGTTCCGGTTAGAAATGTATGTATCCTTTTGTTTCTTTCTTTCTTTTAAAGGTAGCTCTGTGCCTTTTCTTTCTTTCTTTTTGTTTTACTGACATTTTTTATTAAGGAAATTTCAGGATTATAAAGTTTATTAACGGAAACAGCAATCTCTGAAAAGTCTTAATGTATTATGCTTTCACAATCATAGTGAGCCTATAGTTGTTTCCCAAAGAACTACCTGATTTTTTAAAAATCTAAACACATTTTTGAAATGATAAATATCTTGAGAAAACTTTTTTTTTCTTTAATTAAGAACAAAAAAGAAGCTGCCAATAATAGTGACATCAGTATAGTCTCGGGATTTTTGTTGCTCAAAGCACATTTGTGGCTTGTAGTCAGGAATTCACTTCATTGAAGGGGAATGTTTGACAGGTGGTATTGAAGTTGTAAATGCTTTGAACTCATTACAGTGTGTCACCATAGGAACAGCAGTGTCCTTGAAGACCCCCTGTCTGCAATACCATCATCGTTTACAATTATTTGTACCCTTGCCTGAAAATACGTCTTTGTACTTTAAGGCATTTCAAAAGACCAGGAAAAGATGGAAGCTAAGGTGACTGTAGGGATTTCCTGAGGTCTGTGAGTGCTGTGTTGAGACAGAGCAAGATCAGAACCTTGGATATGTATACAGTTTAAACTGAAAATGTTGGTTGATCATCATGGCAGTGTGTTTTTCTAGATTTTTCTTGAAAGCAGATGTTTGAAATTGTAAAAAGCATTGTGAGATTACCCATCCATGGACTGAATGAATGTTTCTTCTTTTTCTCTGAGTTTACTGCTAACGACTTTATTAAACCAAAGATGATGAGACTGCCACCTGAACTCCTCTGTGAAGTGTACTTGTTAGTGAGTATTGCCAATAATCAGGTGTCATCGTGTTGGTTCCAACTCACTGCGACTCCTTGTGTACAAGTATGTTCCTTAGAGTTTTTAGTGTCTGATTTTTTCAGAAGTAGGAATCTACTGGGGTGGGGGGGAGGGGAGGTGGTAGGGATTCAATTGACCAACCGTACAGTTATCAGCACAATGGTAACTATTTGCCCCATTCAAAGAATCCCAGGTCTTTCTTGTTGTTACATACTATTGAGTCAATCCTGATGCATAACAAGTCTCTAAGCAGAGGAGAACTGCCCCCATAGGGTTTCCTAGGCTGTCATCTGTATGGGAAGGAGCCCTGGTGATACAATGGGCTAAGTAAGTATTGGGTTGCTAAACCACAAAATCAGCTGTTCAATCCCACAAGCTGCTCTGAGGGAGAAACATGAGATTTTCTGTTCCCTTAAAGATTAATAATCTCAGAAAATCCCCAAAGGGCAGTTCTAACTGTCCTTTATAGTCACTATGGGTCAGAATAGCCTTGATAGAAACCTTTAGGTTTTCATATTTGTGGGAACAAAGTACCGGATCTTTTTATCATGGAGCTGCTGGGTGGATTCATACTCAAATCTTTCAGTTAGTAGCAGAGTTGAAGGACCACCCAGTGAATCCCCAAACAATACTGTTGTTGTGTGTAGTTCGATGCGACTCCACATACAACAGAACGAAGCTCTGCTCAGTCCTGTACCATCCTCACGATCGGATCGCTATGTTTGAAACCATTGTAAACACTGTCAATCCATCTGATTCAGGGTCTTTCTCTTTTTCGGTGATCCTTTCTTTTACTGAGAATGATGTTCTTCATCAGGGACTGGTCCGTGTTGACAACCTGTCCAAAGAATTTGAGATGAGGTCTCATCATTCTCACTTTTAAGGAGCATTCCAGCTGTACTTCTTCCAAGACAGATTGGTTTGTTCTCACAGTAGTTTCAATAATTTTCACCAATACAATAATCAATACATCCATTCTTGTGTGGTTTTCCTTATTTATTGTCCAGCTTTTAAATGCATATGAAGTGATTGAAAATATCATGGCTTGGATTAGGAATGCCTTAGTCCTCATAGTGGTATCTTTGCTCTTGAATACTTTTAAAAGGTTTTATGCAGCAGATTTGCCCAATGCAATACGTCTTTTGATTTTTGTTCCACAAGCATTGATTGTGGATACTAATAAAATTAAATCCTTGACAACATCAATCATTTCTTCATTTACCATGATGTTGTTTATTGGGCCAAATAGTTACTACATGATGTTCTATACAGCATTAATATCTCAAACTTTTATACATGGAGATGCCATTATTTTAAGTAACATTCAAGTGCAAAAATGTATCCACTTTGATTTGGCAAACTTGACAAACAATCCTGCACAGTACAATGCATTGAACTCTCCATCAATGTCCTAGAAATAATGAACAGTATTGTTACTGAAAAACTCATTTTTGAAAATAAAAATATCTATTTGGACTAGGTATAATAGTCTAGATAAGACATGTTTACTTGCCGAACAAATTGGAGAGGGTTGATTGATGGATCCTGACAAAAGATCAGATATGGTAGGGCATGGAGATGATGTATGCTAGAATGACTTCTCTGATAATATCTCTGATAATAATAATAAGCTAGAAAATGGAAAATCTAGGAGGAATAACATGGTGTAGAGAGGAAGGAGAGGTGATGCTGTCTTAGTTATCTAGTGTTGTTGTAACAGAAATACCACAAGCGGGTGGCTTTAAGAATCTGAAATTTGTTTTATGACCATTTAGAAGGCTAGAAATTCAAATCCCAGGGCAATGACTCAAGAGAAATGCTCTCTCTCTTCACTGTGGAGGAGAAATCTTGTCTCAACTTTTGTAACCCAGGTGTTTCTTGGTTCCTTGGCTTTCCTCCAAGTCCTTGCTTTTGTGCAATAAATCTGCTCTTTTGAGAACACAAAACTCGTTCAGTTTAAGACATACCTTACACTAATAAGACCCCATTAAAACAACAAAGAACAATCAAACCTTATTACAAAATGGGGTTAAGGACGCCTCAGAAAAGGATTGGTTTTCTTCATTATATATGTCATTAATAACAAGCAACTAAAGAGCAATAAAGTTCTCTGAACATGCAAAAACAATGGGGTTAGGCATGTGGTTGTTATGAAGTGCCATTGGATTGGTTCCAACTCATATCAATCCTACGCACAACAGAACGAAACACTGACCTGTCCTGTGCTGTGCCATCGTCACATTTCTTATTACATTTCAACCCTTTGTTGTTACCATCTTTTGGTGATCTTCCAGTTTTTGGACAAACCTCCACTTTTACTAAGTATTATAATCTTCTCCAGGGACTGGTGACTTATCATGTGTCTGAAATAAGAAAGGTGAAATCTTGCCAACCTGACTTCTAAGGAGCACTCTAGCTATACTTCTTCCAACACAGATTAGTTAATGTGCTCTATTGGCAGTCCATGATACTTTCTATAGTGTTATCCAATGCCATAACTCAAATATATCAATTCTTCTATAATCTCCCTTATTCATTGCTCAACTTTCATGTGCATATGAGGTTACTGAAAATACTTTGGCTTCGGTCAGATGTACCTTATACCTCAAGCTGGTTTCTTTGCTCTTGGACATTTTAAAGAAGTCTTATGCAACAGATTTCCCTAATGCAATACACCATTTGATTTCTTGTCTGCTGCTTTCGTGAATGTTGACTGTGAATCCAAGTAAACTGAAGTGTTTGACATTTCCATTCTTTTCTCCATTTATCATGTTGTTATTTATTGGTTCACTTGTGAGAATTTTTTTGTTTCCATTGAGGTTCAATCCATTCTGAAGGCTGTCATTGATCTTTATCAGTAAATATTTCAAGTCCTCTTTGCTTTCAGCAAACAAGGTTTTTCTTCTGCATATTGCAAACTGTTCATGACACTAGCTCCAATCCTGATGCTAAATTAATTCTTCTTGATAAAAATGAGCAAATATGTTTAATAAAGAACTCTAGTAGAGTAGTGGGTTACAAGTTGGGTTGCTAACCACAAGGTAAGTGGTTTGAATCTACCAGCTGCTCCATGGGAGAAAGATGACGCTTTCTGCTCCCATAAAGATTTACAGTCAAGAAAACCCTCTATGATATCACTATGTGTTTGAACTGACTCAGTGGCACACTACTATCACCTCCTCACAGACTGAATAAATATGGTGAAAGGAGAAAGCCCCAGCGCACACCTTTCCTTATTTAAACCATTCTGTATTACCTTGTTCTATTTGAATGAGTGCTTCTTGGTCTATGTGTAGGTTCCTCATGAGTACAATTAAGTGTTCTGGAATACCCATTCTTTGCAGAGTTATCCATATCTTGCCATGACCCACAGAGCCAAAAGTCTTTGCATAATCAATAAAGCACAAGTAAACATCTTTCTGTAGTCCTGTTGTAGCACTGTGAGTTAATGTGTCAGACTACAAAGCCGTTTGAACTGCAAGGTTGGCAGTTCAAGCTCACCAGCTGCTCCTGAGAAACCCTATATAGGGTCACTATGGGTCAAAACTGACTCGACAGCACTTAACAACAACAAAAACATCTTTCTTGTTTTCTCTGATTCCATCCAAGAGCCATCTGATATCAACAATGATATCCATTGTTCTTAGTTCTCTTCTGAATTCAGCTTGAATTTCTGTTACGATTAACTCTTGTAGCCATGTTTGAATTAGCTTCAGAAACATTTTACTTGCTTGGGAAATCCTATGCAGAGTCACTAAGAATCACAACCGACTCCATGGAACAGAACCACCATGACCACTAGGCATTTCAAAGTAATCCATCTCTCCTCCTTCCTAGTCTGTCCATTATGGTGATGTTTCTTTTATTTTAAAATACTAGTAGTGTAACTTCCAGCATCACAGCAACACATAAACCACCACAGTATGACGAATTGACAGATTACAGTGGGGGGCTTTAGTTATGCGTGTTATGATCCCAATGCATTCATTCTATAACAGATGGGATCAGGTTTAAATAGATTTCACTAATGTGGGCATTATAAGATATCCTCCAAGATCACTGTGGGTCTGAATGTGAAGGCTGGCTAAGTAAAACTAGGGTGGGGATACATTCACATAGTTGGTAGTTGAAACCAGGGGATAAATTGTCTTTAAGAAGAGTATGGTGATCTGAGAACCTCTAAGAGACAGATAACTGGAAGATAGAGATGTAGAAAATCAGTCATCTGAGACTGGAGTGGTCTAGAACAAGATACCATATATACATATATATGTATGAGATGTAAATTTAAATAATTTATTGGATTTTGCAACTACTTAACATTGTATTATCATTTTCTAGTGTACAATGCTTCCATCTTTTTCATCTTGGAGACTTCTTGACCCACAGTATTTGCACTGACTCCATACCCTTAATTAATATTGCTCTGTGGCACCCAATTATACCTCTGATTTCTTGTTCGAATCCTTAAGTATTTTTGGCTTCTTTTACATATTTTTTCTTCATATATAAATGTGTACAAATATTTTTGAAATAGAATGTATCTCATGTTCTGACATTTCACATTCATGACAACTTTGCAGAATTTTTCTGGCAGTGTTTCAAATGATCTGAGCCCTACATGCTGCTGCTGCTAGGCCTGAGATGCCCATGGGCCACCAAAATGGATACACTGTGGGCCGCAGCAGTGATTGCACCACACATGGTGGTCAACCAGTTGCGAAGCACCTTCTCTCATTTTTCCATGATATCTTGGTCTAGCCAATGAGGTTGATGGGCAAAGACAGGCTGATAGGAGGTGGTGGTTGAATCAGGGAAGTCTGAGTGAGGGCCCAAAGATAACTGGAGGTCTGCAGCAACAGTCAGAACAATGTGCTGGCAAAACAGAAAGGAACCACATGGCTTTGTGGTCCTGATTGATGGAAGACAAATATGGTCCCCACCCAGGGCAGGGACAGGAAGTGGTGAGTGGTGGACAACACCCAACCATCACCACTAAGGGTTCTTCATGACGAGTAAAGCCTGGTAGGGAAGGTGGGCCTGTTGAGCCGGGGGCATTCTAAGACTTGCCAAGATACCAATGGAAGTGGACAACCAGAGTCAGGACACTGGATCTGAAGATAAGGCATGGCCCTGGACTTTTGTATAATGCCAATTTCACATGACAACCTAATCTTTGGAAACCTATCCATGTTGATAAGTGAGGCGTGGGTACATTGGCTTTCTCTTAGAACTAAGTAAAAATATAATTTTCTTTTGAAACAATCGTACACCGTAGTAGTTATATTGTTTTATAACCGTAGTTCCATAATAGTCAGAGGAGGGAGGGAAAGTTCTAGAAGGAAAATGACCAGGTAACCAGGTCAGTATGCTGGAGTGGGATTAGCTAGGCACAGTTGACTCAGAGCATCATAGGAAAGGCATACAATAGGTCATAAATTGGTGTTGAGTCAGGTTTAAAGATGGGGTACCTGAAATGGAACACAAGTTTTGCTAAATTCGTTGTTATTAAGTGTCCTGTATAGGGTTTCCAAGGACCAGCTGGAGGGTTTGAAATGCCCACCTTGCGATTAGCATTCAAGTGCTTATTTTACAGTGTCACACAAAGACTGAATTTGTTAAGAGTGTAACTTGAAATTGAAGAGACTTCACCTGTGGCCTAACATATTTATTTGAAAGTTCTTGGTTGCTCATTTTTAAAAAATTCTGTTCAGAGACTATTTACATACTATACAATTTATTGCTCCTTGGAAATCCTGTATAGGGCCACTATGAATCAGAATCAACTAGACGGCATTTAAAATCAGCATCCAATTTATATATATCTAAAGTTTACATTCACTTTAATTTCTACATATTGACAGGGTTGTGCAACAAAATCTTTTGTGGCTCTTATACCCTTCCGAAAGCACCCCGGTGGTGCAATGCTTAAGGACTTGAGTGTAAACGGAGAGATCTGTGATCATTGTAATCTACCAATGCTTCTACAGGGTGACAAGACCAGGTGAACTGTGCCATCAAGACTGGTGTTATTATTATTAGTTGCTGTTGACTTGGCCCTGACTCATAGGGACCTCATGCACAAGAATGAAACACTGTCCTTTTGTGTGAAAGCTCATCATTGTCACATTTGATCCCACTGTGGCAGCCACTTTGTCAATGCACCTAATTGAGGGGCAGCCTATTTCTTTTTGCTAACCCTCTACTTTATCGAGTATCATATCCTTCTCCAGGGACAGGTACCTCCTGACGTGTCTTAGTCACATGATACTGAGTCTCATCAACATACTGGTTGGACTTCTTCTAAAACTGATTTGTTCATTCTGGCACTCCATGGTATATTTAAATTTTTTTGTCAACACTATAATTTGAAGGCATTGACTCTTCTTTGGTCTTCCTGATTTATTGTTTAGATTTTATACATAGGAGGTGATTGAAAAATGTCATAAACACCATACTGATTCCAGGTTACTAAGCACTGTGGAGCAGTTATCATCTGTCCCACAGGCTTACTATGAGTTGGAATTGACTACAAGGTTCACAGTAATATCAGACCCTTTGGAGATACGGCAAATCTGTGGCCCCTCACTCATGTACATTGTTAGAGACAAAATACAAGTTTCCATATAATATCAGAAGATTTGTTAACCCCTCCTTGAATTCCATGTATCCAGGAATACTACCCTTTACAACACACATCATTTTATTTCATGGAGCTGTTCATTTTGCCTGCTAACTGAAAGGTAATGTTGTTTGTAGTCCTGTGGATTCATGGTTTATAACTCAGAAGATTATAAAGCATTAAAGAATAGCTCTGTCTATTAATTTTGTAGGTTCCTAATTTTGAATTGACAGGAAAAAAGTTCTAATACCATTAGAAAAGTAACAGATAAGGAGTACATGACAAAGATTGAAAAAAAAAAAAAAAAACCCATTGCAGGTTTGTGAAGCTCTGGAGGCCAATTGTAGATATTTAGGCCCCCCATTCATCATCTTATGAAAACTTAATTTGACCTAGAAATGTCAGTGCTGTTGCTTTTACAAAGAGTTGTGATTCTTTATCATGTATTTTATGGCAAAAGGGAAATAATTTGGTACAAGTATCAGCATAGTTAGTTGTAATCATTAATCAGATATTTCTTTGTTAATTATACTAGAATATTAAGCACAAAACACCAACAATCTCTTTCTACATACCTTCTCACACACTGGCATAACCCCCCTCCCCCAACAAATACTCATCCACCTTAAAAAGAAGCTAAGTTTTAGAGTCAAAGATAATTTGATTTGACTTCTAGAGTATCTATCTATTTGCTGCATGATCTAGGGCATGCTATACAAACACCTTGGAATTCATTGTTAACTTTAACACAAAAAGTCCTTTCAGCAGACTAAGGGAAGGAACAGAAAGAATGCATGGTAAAAGCTTAAACTAGTGTTTCATACATGTTCAAAGATCAAAGATGAAAACCAGCCACTGTTGTGGAGTTCATTCCCACTCATAGTCACTTCATAGGACAGAGCAGAACTGTTTCTAGGGTTTCTAAGGCTGTGAATCTTTACAAAAGCGGATGCCACATCTTCCTCTTGCATAGAGGTGTTGGTAGTTAAAGTACTGGGCTGGTAAGCAAAAGGGAAAAGATCAAAAAGATCAAGAGGCAGGAAGTACACATACACAGATTTCTAATGAAAGAGTCTTGTAAGACTCTTTCTACCGGAAAAGACGTTTCAGGTAGTCTCTGCCATGGAATATATCCTTTTCTGATTTTGTTTTCTCTTTTCAACATTATTGTTGTTAAGATGTTGAGTCGGTTCCAACCCATAGAAACCCTTATGGGGTTTCTAAGGAGCGGCTGGTAAGCTTGAACCATCAACCTTGTGGTTCAAACTGACTTTGCAGTCCAGCACATTAACCCACAGCACCACACCAAGAAAGTTAAATTCACCTCAAACCTGATACCCTGAGAAAAATGGTGTTACTATTTTGATAATGTCTCTCTCTCTCAAATATTTATGTAAATACATGTGTCTAAAGATGTATGTCTCTGCTCTCAGGTCTTGATGTGGCACTATAGGATAAGCAGTAGACTGTTAACTGCAAAGGCAACAATTGAAACACACCAGCCACTCTTAGAAACATCATACAGGGTTGCTGTGAGTCAGAAGCGACTCAACAACTCAATGATACATTCAGAACAGCAGTGTCTTCTTTCATATAAGCATGTTAAAAGATGCCATCATAAATCCAGATACAAGAATGGGCCTTCTAACAGACCTAATGGTAAACAAACTCCTATAGCAGAAGTTCCTATACTTAAGCATGCATCGGAATTACCTGAAGTATTTGATAAAACACAAATTGCTGTGTATGGTCACTGTTTCAGATCCAGGAGATCAAGTTTGGGAATAGAGTATTTGAATTTCTAACAAGACCCCAGGTGATGTTGCTGCTGCGGCTGCTGGTGGTAGTTTGATGACCACAGTTTGAGCACGGCAGCTTTAAATTCCTAGGAGCAGTAGTGACATATTGGTTAAGTGCTCAACTGGGAAACAAATAATCAGTGGGACCATCTCATCAAAAGCTCCTTGGGAGAAAGATTTGGCAGTTTGCTTTTATAGGATGCACAGCCTTGGGAACCCTGTAGGGCAGTTCTACTCTGTCTTTTAGGGTCCCTCTGAGTCGGACTCTCCTCCACGGCTGTGGGTTTGCTTTGGTGGTGGTGGTGCTTATGTGCCATGTAGTCAGTTTCGACACCTAGTCATAGAACCTGTATAGGGTTTCTGAGGCTGTAAATCTTCATGGAAACAGAAAACCTCACCTTTTTCCCACAGAGTGGCTGGTAAATTCCACATACTGGCTTTTCAGTTAGCAGCCCAACTTTTGACACACTCCACCACCAGGGTCCTTTTGCATTTGCACTGTTGTTGTTAGTGCCATTAAGTGCCATTAAGTCACTTCCTACTCATAGCAACTCCGTATAGGGGTTCTAAGGAATGGCTGGTGGGTTTGAACTGCCAATTTTACCATTAGCAGTCCAGTTTTTTTCCTATAGTGCCACACCAATCTCATACTAGTATTTCCCAGTTCATGCCTATGATTGATTGTCTTTTCAACCCAATTTGTTTTTCTCCTTTCCCTATCTTTATTTCAAGCTCCAACCATTGACTTTAAAATAATTTATTGATTATGTATATATATATACTTTCTCTTCTCCTAGCCAGCTGAATTCATATCTCCTCCATATAAGCGTTTTCTTTAACTTCTGTTGTTTTCGGACTCACAACAACCCCATGTGATAGAGTACAACTTCCTCATATGGTTTTTTAGGCTGCAATCTTTACAAATGTAGATTCCCAGGTCTTTCTCCTATGGAGCAGCTGGGTGGCTTGAACTGCTAACCTTTTGGTGAACACCTAAGCATTTAGCCAGTGGACCACAGGACTCCTCTATATCTTCTAGTTCACACCTTTTCAAATGAAGTGATCATACTTCTCATATTAGGGTACTATCTCATGTGTGTATTTTCTCTCCTATCAAAGTACTTTAAGGAACTATGCATCATAGAAATTTACACAAAGTGAATGTTAGAATACTTAATATGTTTTGTTTTGCATTTAATTCTTGATGTAACCCACTTTGGTAAGCGAATGATCAATCATATAACCTAAGTTCAAAGACAACTTGTCTTATTTTTTTTTCCTTAGATATATGATATTGTCCAAATTTCGTAATCTCCTGATGTCTCATTTTCTTCATCAAGAAAATGAAAGTGTGAAAGTATTCATACGATAAAACTGTTGTAAATATTGAAATAATTCACTGTTAAATCTATTTTTCAAATTCATTATAGTTCTTTATTCCCCACAGGTTTTTGGTCTCGCAGTTTTACTTCTTTTCCATTGACTTTAACATTTTTATTACTAGTTCTCTCTCGCTCCTTTTTAATACTGTGAATTTAGTAAAGATTTACCGAGCAGATCATTAGTTTTACATTCAACAAATCATGCACATTGTTTCATCTCACTGATTGCAATCCCCTCCATGCAACAACCGTTATTCCATTCCACCCATGGTTCTTATTTCCATTCCACCCAACTTCCCAGCCCTTCTCAACTTTGTCCTTAGGTAGACATCACCCTTTTGGTCTTGAATGATTGACCATTTCCTGGTGAGCATACATTACTGGTGTTGTAGTCTCCCCTGTATACTTATCTGACTGAACATTTGAACTATGTGGGTGAGTTCTTTTCCACACTTGAAGGGTGGTCGAGAGCCATAGTTTCAGGTTCCTTCAATCTTTTTTTGACTCGTATGCCCAGGCAATTTTTTTTTTTTAATAACTTTGAGTTTTGTTCCACATTTTACCCGACTCTATCCAGGACCTTCTAATGTGATCCCTTTCATAGCAATTGGTATGGTAAACAGGTACCATCTAGTTCTTCTATTACCATCTAGTTCTACTTTGCCATCAGTGGTTTGAAGAAAAGCAGTTTCATCAGTTCAGTTTGTTAACATGGTTCACTGCTATCCTCAAGGTTGGTTGTAATTTTACTCCACTTAGATGTTCCTTAATAGAAAGCCATGAATAATCTGTATCAAAAATTTAGTCATTGATGTAGCATAGTATTCCATAGTGTGTATGTACCACAATTTGTTGTGACCCTACCCAGAGAAGCAGAGATGCCTGAGATAGAGACAGAGATGATGATGTGGAGTGATGAAGCCGCTGGGGACTTTGGATCCAGAGAGGGAGAGGGACTGTGGGCCGATAACTGGGGGGAGGAGGGAGAAGTGTAAGGGGCGGGTTTCTGTGATATACCCTTTGGTTGGTTGATGATGCATGGAGGGGATTGGAACCATGGCGGTGAAATGATATACGATGGAATGAATGTAAAACTAAAGTTCTCTCATGTAAATTATCATAGAATTCACAATAAAACATTAAAAAAAAAAATTTAGTCATTGAAAACACTATGAAGCACAAATCTACTTTGAACACACATGGATTACCATGAGTTAGAATGGACTTAACAAAAAATGTAAAATTGTGTTACATGTTAGGCATTTTGCCTGTAACTTTTTAAATTTAATGTGCATAACCTCTTTTAGGGTTAGGTTTTGTTGCTTCAATATCTAGAGATGTTTTCTTCAAATTCCAGTTATTTGATATCAAATCCCTGATCAAAAATTGTAACTTCTAATTTGTTTTCTACTGTCACTCTCCATACGTACTCTTTATCTACTCATGACTAAATTCTTTATCCAAATCTGTTCAATATATTGCCTATAAACTTTTAGCCTGTGGCTTCAATACTACTACTACTATAATAATAATAAGTAGCTCTCCATTACCTGTATGAGCAATTCCAAATTCCGTAGTTCTGAACAGTTTTCAGAGTCTGTGTAGATTTGACCTTTCTTCCAGTAATGTCTTTTACTACCTTTTACATTTAATGACAGGGAAGGCCAGTCTTCATATTGTTTCCCAAGCATAGTTCAGGCTTAGGAAGCCTTTCTTTTGTCTGACAACTGTTGTAGTTCCAATTCAAGTACCATCTTTATTATGAAAGCTTCATAGATTTTATGCATCTACTATGCATTCTCTGGCATGTTTTATCTCTTATGGATTGGATCACATATTTGTACATTTATCTGAAGCCATCTTACAACTTAATACAAGGACCACAACACTGCAATTTCCCATAGCCAGATATATGATTAATTCAGATATAAGATTTTTAGCTTATTATTAATATAGATCCAGGTACTGTGGAAAATTTTAAAACACAAGAACTCTGCTGTTACATATTTCCATTTTGTTGTGGTGCTTAGATCACTCCTTGGTACATAGTAGGTACTGTGTTCTGTGCTTAAAAAACATTCAGTAGCTTGCTAAAACCAGTTATAGTCTTGATACCAGTGTTTAAAGAGAGGGTCAGAAAACAGTTTTCTGAGTCTCTTAGTATGAAAAGCACTTTATAAGCCATACCTACACAAAGATAAAACTCTTTATTTTAGTATTTATGATTCTCTATTAAACTTGGAATATGTATTTTAAATGAAAATGTAAAAGACAGAAGATCTGCTGAAATGATCTTTGAAATCATGAAACTGTTTAAAGATAGATGCTATTTTTTAAGCTAAGAAATGAAAAGACATCATACTATCATTATAAAACCATTTTAGTATGCTTAGCTGCTACAAGTCAGTTTTTGAAATGAATCTGAATATAAATATATAGACAATAAGTCAAAAAAAAAAGATATATAATTAGTAAGAAATGATCCTAAAACATAAAGTGCTAGATTAACAGTTGACTTTGTACCCAAAGATTAAATGATTGGTACACTTGTTATTGTTGTTAGGTGCCATCCAGTCGGTAGCTACTCATAGCAACACCCCTGTATAACAGAAAGAAACACTGCCCGGGCCTGGGCAAAACGCACAATTGTTGCCACACTGGAGCCCGTTGATGCTGCCACTTTGCCAATCCACCTCTCTGGGGGTCTTCCTCTTTTTCTCTGACCCTCCACATTGATATCCTTCTCCAGCTACTGGTCCCTCCTGACAATATGTCTGAAGTATGATAGATGAAGTTTGGCCATCCTGGGACATTTTTGGTAGTTTGGTGCATTTACTACCCCATACAATAATGCTGGAATCCTGGTATGGTGTTGTAGCAGAATCCCTGACTGCTCACTTTAAGGACGGTGGTTCAAACCCACCAGCTGCTCCTCAGAATACTTATACAGGATTCCTAGAGTCAGAATCAACTCTACTTCTTTTACTAACAACAGTAGTATTTACCACAGAGTACTACATTTACCTGCTTATCTTTGTACCTCCTATAAGCGCCATGAAAAAAATTGTTTATTAGCTGTTTCGTTCAATGTTGTACCTTAAAACCTACTACAGTGCGTGAATGGTAGGCATTCAATAAACATTTCTTGGAAAAATGGGTCAATATAATAATTTAGGTTTAGGAAATTAAGTGGGAAAGACTACTAAATATTTAGCTAGCTATGGTAAAGGTCAGGTCCACTTTGGCTTAAGAGCTGAGGAGTGCCAGGAATATCACCATACAGTGAGAGGCAAGAAGCTAAGGAGAGTAAACCGTATCAAATTGAAGTTCTCACTGAAGTCAAGCGATTCAAAAAATTGCATTCATATAGGTAGCAGAAAAATGTGATATTTTACAAACTTTCTATATATCTATACACACACACACACACATACAAGGAGACTTTAAAAAGTTCATGGACACATTCCTTTATCTATTAATGTAATTATTCCACAAATTTTCGAAATCTCATCATATTGTTGTTCTTAAGTGCTGTCGAAATCAGTTCCAACTCATCATGACCACCCTGTATAGGATTTGTGAAAAGCATGTGGTGGGTTGGAACTGCTGATCTTGTGGTTCAATCTGACTTTGTGGTCCAGTGCATTATTCTGCAGTGCCACACCAAGACACTCTGTCTGTCTCTCTATTTGTTGTTAAATGTTGTCAAGTCAGTTCCTACTCATAGTTACCCTGTATAGATAGGGTTTTAAAGGAGCAACTGGTGGGTTCAACCACTGACCTTATGGTTACCAGTCCAATGGTTATCCTATAGCGCCACACGAAGACATATATATATATATATATATATAGACACACACATGCATAGATAGATAGATAGATAGATAGATAGATAGATAGATAGATAGACATGTTGTTGTTTTTAAGTGTGGTTGGTCGGTTCTGACCCATAGTGACCCTGCATAGAGTTTCCAAGGTGCAAGCAGGTGAACTTTAATGCCGACCTTGCGGTTCAAACCATTTTCACAGTCCAGCATATTAACCCACAATGCCACACTAAGACCTCTATATATTCTCACATATGTATATGTATATGTTGTTGTTATTGTTAAGTACCATGGAGTCGGTTTCAACTCATTGTGACCCTGCACAGGGTTTCCTAGGCTATAAATCTTTACAGGAGCAGAAAGCCTCATCTTTCTCCCGCGGAACAGCTGGTAGTTTCGAAAAGCCGACCTTGGGGTTAGCATCCCGATTTGTAACCACTATGCTATCAGAGGTCCTTCACATATGTATCTATACACACATAAATGGAGTTCTGATTGTGTGGTGGATTATGGGTTGGCCTGCTATCCTCAAGGTCAGTAGTTTGAATCTGCCAGTCATTCTGCTGAAGAAAGATGAGGCTTTCTGCTCCCATAAAGATTTAACAGTGTTTGAAAATGTATACTCGGTCTCTACGAATCTGAACTGTCTTGGTGACACACGACTACCACCACAATGTATCTATATGTATGTCAGCCATCAATACTCATGGAAGCAACAGTCAAGACATCAAATGATGTATTGTGTTAGGCAAATCTACTGCACAAGAATGTTTTAAAGTATTGAAAAACAAAGATGTCAGTCTGAGGACTAAACTGCGCCTAACTCAAGCCATGGTATTTTCAGTAACCTCATATACATTTGAAAGCTGGACAGTGAATAAGGAAGATCATAGAAGAATTGATGCATTTGAATTATGGTGTTGGAGGAGAATATTGAAAGTGTCATGGGCTGCCAAAAGAACCAACAGATCTGTTTTTGGAATAAATGCAGCCAGAGTGCTCCTTGGAGGCCAGGATGGCCAAACTTTGTCTCTCATACTTCGGACATGTTGTCAGGAGGGACCAGTTACTGGAGACGGATATTCTGTTTTGTAGGGTGGAGGGTCAGAGAAAAAGAGGAAGATCCCCCCAGCGAGATGGATTGGCAAAGTGGCAGTATTAATAGGCTCAAGTGTGGCATGAATTGTGAGTTTTTCCCAGTACCGGGTAGTGTTTCGTTCTGTTGTGCATAGCGTCGCTATGAGTCAGTAATGACTCGATGGCACCTAACAACAGAAACAACATGTCTCTCTCTATATATATATGTATCTATGCACATATGTATATTTATATAAAGGAGCACTCGTAGTGCTAACCACAAAGTCAGGAAGGCTTTCAGTGGTAGAAAGAAGAGGCTTTCTGCTCCTGTAAATATTTACAATCTCGGAAACCCCCTGCAGCGTCACTATGGGTCAGAACTGCCTTAATGGCACACCGCCACTAACACCAAAATATGTATGTATGATTAATTATCAATTAATAGTATACATTATAAATGTAACATTTTTCTCATAGGCTAAGGAGAAATGTATGATAAGATGTGTTTTATTGCTAATATAACATAGCTCAGATTAGAGTATTAGCATGACATTTTTGTTGTCTACTAATCTCTAAATTCAAATAAGTCCACTCTCTATTTATGCCACTGTAGGACCAGCAGTGGACTATGAACCACAAGGTCTGCAATTCAAATGCCCCAACTGCTACCCAGAAACCCTATACAGCTTCACTATGAATTGGAAATGACTCAATAACACTTAAAAACCACATATGAAAACCCCCATGGATTACCGTTAGCCTACATTTGGGAAAAATTATTGCTACTTAACCTAAAGGTTGCTTTGGTTACATTTGTGAAAAACATTTGAATATAAACCTTGCAATGTGGTCATTTATTTTTTTAATTTTTTATATTGCCTGGGTTGCAAAATTAAATATTTTAAATCTCTGTTTTTCTTATGCATAGAATCGTTACCTATTTCCTTCTTGAAATGGTCCTTTGATTTGTCTGGCATACTTCCTAACAAGAAATTTGAAGACATTTTTTTTTTATTAAACTCCCATTTTGAATTTTTGATCCTAGTCAAGTTTTGAAGAGGACTGGTGGCCCAGTTTTTAAGTATTCCGCTTCTCACTTGAAGGTTGGCAATTTGAACCCACCAGCCGCTTGAGGAGGAAAAAGTGGCAGTTTGCTTCTGCAAAGATTATTGTTGTTAAGAGTCATCAAGTTGATTCAGACACTTAGCAACCCTTGATAGCATTTCTGAGGAGCAGCTGGTGGTTTTGAACTACCAACCTTGTGGTTCAAAGTCCAGTGCTGATCCTACAATGCTACACGAATCTATAAATATTACAGCCTTGGAATTCCTATGGGCAGTTCAAGTCTGTCCTATGCGATCAGTTTGAATTGGAATCAACTCAAGGGCAATGGGTTTGTTTGGGGTGGGGGGGTTAATAAGGTTTTAATGTAATCAGTATAAAAAGAAAAAAGTAGTCTGTGTCATAAACTATTTGTCAGTCTAAAATGAAGGCTAAACGTTTATCAGCTTCAACACCAATCCCTGCCAAACTGAGGACTGTCATTTTCTAAAAATATTGATAGATAGAAGCCGCTCCTTAGAATTATAGAATGCATGGAATTTACACACAGCTGAGAAATACAAGCTCATTACTTCTTCCTGACAGGCAGTTGTTGTTGTTAGGTGCCATCGAGTCCGCACCAACTCATAGTGACCTTATGCACAGCAGAATGAAACAGTGCCCAATCCTGGGAGATTTTATTACCATGCCCCCCCAAAACAAAGTTATTCATATTGAAAACAAAAGGATCCTCAGACTTCTTGGTAGTATATTTGCTAATAGTTTACCCCTGTATTGTTGTTGTTGTTAAGGTGCTGTTGCGTTGGTTTCAATGCATAGTATCTCTGTATAGGATTTCTTGAGGAATACTGGCCCGCATCATCGGTTTGAACCACAAGGTCATTGGTTCAAACTCAATATCTGCTCCTTGGAAACAGGGCTGCTTTGAGTCAAAACCAACTTGACCCCATATGCAATAAATATGTGTACAATAGAAGCTTGTATAAGGTTCATAGAAAATTCTCAACAAAAGCTTGAATTCAGGACCATTGTCATTTAACTAATCCAAGAACAATTCCATGTATCCTAAATTATAGAAGACATGTTTACAGGTTTTGTTTTAGGACATATTAAGAAAAAGCAACATGGGGAACTCAATTAAATTATAATTCCCTGACAGGGACCAGTCACCTTAATGCAGGCAGAGTCCTAATATTTAAAAAAAGAATTTAATTAAGGTGATTATAGAGGTGTAAACAAGACACTAGTAAATGAGTTTGCTAAGTGGTCTTGTTAATTGCATGAACATTAATCAAAATTTAGCATTGGAAGTAGTTCTGCTCCGCTAGTCAGCTCAATAGTCTTGAGAAGCCATTTTTATTTTCTAAGTCTCACAGAATCTATCTCTACATAGTCTTCTTCCATCTTCTTCACAGATTTGTCAAAAGGAATAAATGAGATAGTTTGTCAACATAAGAGACAATATATAATCTGATGCATTGTATCAAGCCATGCAGAATACTTTTTCTAGAGATGACAGAAGACTGTGTATCTTCTCACTGAATCCCTCTGCCAACAAGAAGTGTTTCTGAAGTAGACCTTGACATTTGCTTTTATTGTTTGTTAGGTGACATTGAGTCAGTTTCCACCCATAGCACAACAGAACAAAATACTGCCTTTTCCTCTGCGCCCCTCACAATCATTGCTTTGTTTGAGCTCATTGTCGATACTCTAGTGTGAATCCATCTCATTTAATGTCTTCCTCATTTCCTCTGTCTCTCTATCAAGTATGATGTCCTTCTGTAAGCACTGCCCCTCCCGATAATATGTCACAAGTTAAATGAGACTAAGTCTCTTAATCTTCGATTTCAAAGAACTTCCTGGATGTATTTCATCCAAGACAGATTTGCTTGTTCTGGCAACCTTTGGTACATTCAGTATTCCTTACCAATACCAGAATTCAAAGGCTTCTTAAGTCTTCCTTATTCATTGACTGACTTTCACATGTGTATGAGGTGATTGAAAATATCAAGCCTCGAGTCATACTTTAGACTCATAGGCCTCAAAGTTTGACTCATAGTCCTCAAATTGATATATTTACTTTTTGTTACTTTAAAGTTGTCGTTGACAGTAGAGTTGCCCATCACAATACGTCCTGTTGTGGTTTTTTTTTTTTTTGGTAATTTTTATTGTGAATTGAGTAATAGTTTACTTTCATCCTATCGTATTTCGTTTCACTGCAATGCATCATCATTCAATAGCACTTGCTTCTATTCTATTCCCTCTGTTTTCTTGATTTTTTTTGTTTGGGTTTTTTTTTTTTTTTTTTTTTGGATGTACACCAAAGCACTCAGGGATATGTAACCATTCAAACAATCTAAGGGAATACCCTGCAAGCCTTCCCCCCAGCTGCCAGCACAGAGTCCCTCTCCCTCCTTGAGTCTAGAGTCCCCAGCTACTCCATATCTCCTCCTCATCATCTCTGGTGTCACTGCTTCTCTGGATAGGGTCCTGCACTGCACTCTCTCCCTTGATGGTCCCAGGGTCCTCAGCTCTTGTAATGCAAGATCAACCACTCCCCTCGTTTTGTTACAAAATTTCTATATTTTCAACAAACGCAATCAGTCGTGATAACAATTATTTGCTATTGAACCGCATATCCCCATCTCCTTTCTCCAGCCCTGTCTAGACAGGTTGGAAACCACTCAATGAAGATTCAACCTTCCCCTCCACCCTCTGAAACGAATCTCCCTCTCAAAAACTTGTAAGCCAGTCATTTCATGCCTTTATACTCCCCCATTTTGGGTAGTCAATGTCTAAGTTGCCCATCCCTGTCAACCCTGTGTACAGAGTGGGTAGCAATGATCCTTGTGGTAAAGATGTATGGCCTTATTTAAGCTACTACATCCTTAAGTATAGGTCAAGTTCATCAAATTGTAGTGGATTACACTTTTTTTCTCTTCTTTATTCCTCTATTCGAGTTCTGATCATCTGGCCATTGAAGCTAGGTCAAATGGGTACTATCTGCAAGTATGGGCATTCTTGTGTATCTCCCCTCACTTCATATCAACTGGACCCTTCACTCTTCACTCTTGCCCTCTGTGGCCATTTCCCTGTCCATGGGCCCAGGGAGGAGTACTCAGGTCTCACCATACTGCTGCCCAAGCATTTCTCAACCCAGGTTGACAGGAGTCTATTGAATGTGGTCTAAGTTAGCTCACAACTTCATTGCATATGCCCTCTCTTCCTATAAGCTCGTCGCTTCACTCTCCACTCTAGTCCTCTGTGGCTATGTCCCTGTCCATGGGCTCAGGAGTCGCCAGGTCTTG
This sequence comes from Chrysochloris asiatica, assembly GCF_000296735.1. NCBI lineage: Eukaryota > Metazoa > Chordata > Mammalia > Afrosoricida > Chrysochloridae > Chrysochloris > Chrysochloris asiatica. The sequence goes on along the minus strand of NW_006408657.1, from coordinate 2,982,912 downwards.
CTATACTGTTGGCCAACCAGGTTTCAATCTAGGTTGACAGGGTTCTATTGAACATGGTCAGACTTAGCCCAAAGCTTCCTTGGTGTTTTTCCCCCACTTCCTCATATTTTTAGACCAGCGTTGTCACCAGCAAGATTACATGCTTGCTCATATATTCCTTTTGAGTTTCAGTCTTGGAAAGGGGTTTGCCCTGGGGGAACTTCATTGCTTGCCTTGATGGCTCACCTGTGAACAATTGCTTGTTCTTGTAGGAGTCAGTCAGACTTCCATTATTGATTTTGATGTTTCCTGCTGGTCTTTCTTTCAAGAAGTATCTTCTGTTCCTCTAGCTCCTCAAGGCTGGTCTGCTTGTCTTTTTAAGTGGAAATTTCCCACCTCAGAATATGGGAATCAGGATTCCACCGAAGGTCTTATACACTGCAAAGGTTCCACAGGAAGCCTCTTTCACTGCACAAGTTCTAGCCCCATTTTAAGTATTCCAATCAGTTATAGGGTGAAGATGGACTCACAAGCGTAATATATCCTTTTGATTTTATGCTGCATCTGTGGTATGTGCATCTATGTGGGTCCAAGTAGAATGAAATCCATGACAGTTTTAATATTTTCCCCATTCATCATTTTTGGCTTATTGTTCCAGTTATGAGGACGTTGCTTTTCTTCATGTTAAGGTGTGATCCATACTGAAGGCTGTGGTATTTGATTTTCATCAGTTAAGTGCTTTAAAGTCCTCTTAACTTTCAGCACGCAAAGTTGTGCTGATTTCATGTAGAAGGAGATTAATAAGCCTTCCTCTAATCCAGATGCCACATTCTTCTTCATATTGTCCAATATTTAGGATTATTTACTCAGCATACAGAGTGAAAAACACACATTTCTCGATTAAAAATCTTGTAGTATCCCCTTTTACTGTTGAATAACTTCCTCTTGGGCTATGTACAGGTTCCTCATGAGTCTCTTAGGTGTATTGGAATTACCATTTTACTATTCTAGTCTAAATATTTGAAGGGATATCATTTATAAATATTTTCTTATGTTGAAGAAAAATCTCTACCATTGTTGACTTTACTCCATGATTTTACTTTTATCTTGAGGAGCCTTCACTGTCTTCTGCCACTTGAATAGGTCATTACTTTTCACCACCATTTCCATGATGTTGTTGTTTAGTGCTGTCGAGTCAGTTCCAATTCATAGCGACCCTGTGTAGTGTTTTCTAGGTGCAGGTGGTGAGTTTGAACCACTGATATTGCAATTCAAATTGAGCATGTGGTCCAGTGCTTATTCTACAGCACCATACCAGGACTCCTTTCCTAGATGAACCCCTACCACCTTTACTATTATAATTTGGTTTTGATATCCTTTATCACCAAGGTGACCATGGGCCTACATCTAGTGAACCTCGGGACTCTGAGGAGAAACTGGACTGGCAGTCAAGTATTGTCTTCCAGAATCCATAGTGTCTCTGTAACTGCTGTATTCCCAATGATGATAAAGTTGATGTCTCTTAAACATCGCTGTCGTCATGTTTATAGCTAAGAGTAGAAATTGTATTGTCAGACTCTCAATCAAGTATTTTTTTTTTGAAATCTAATATTTTCTTAGGTTATTAGTTGAGAACTCTGAGTGATATCTTTTATTTGTATAGTATTAGTTTCAAGAGTATTCCACTTAAAACATGCATATTTGAATTTTATTATAAAGAGTTAGATCTATTTTTTCCAGTATAATAACTTATTTTATTATAATTCTTGTACATAAGTGTCATTAAGCCTGTTCTGATTTATAACAACCCTGTACAGGATGTCCAAGGAGTGACTGGTTTGAACCACCAACCTTGTGGTTAGCAGTCCAGTGTGTATTGTACAGCACCCCACTTTTATACTTTTGTATACAAATCATTGGTAAGATTTACTGCCAATGATTTGTATATAATATATAGAAATATTCCAGGTGAGAGTCATTTGTTTCACAACAAGATATCAATTGACATTGATTCACATCCATTTATCATCACTGTTTGTACGATGTTCTTTTTTCTTTTTTTAGTTTTTATTGTGATTTGAGTGAAATTTTACATCATAGATCATCAGTTTTGCAATCATTAAATCGTGTACTTTGTTTCATTACAATGAGTATAATCCCCTCCATGTACCATCAGTTAAAATTATTTCTTTCAATTTATTTTAGTTTAAAAAAAAAAACAAAAAAACAATTCAGGCATATATAATAATTTAAACCATTAAAGGACACATTCTGCAAATCTGCCTCCTGGCCGACAGTCCCTCTCTTTACATGAATCTAGAGTTCTCAGCTGCTCACTCTCTCCATGTCCCTATGTCTGCTGCCATCTGTGGATAAGGTGCCGCATTCCGCTTGTGCTCTTCTCTCTTGATGGAACTCGAGTCCTCTGTTTCTGGATTGTAAAATTAGCTACTCCCCTGTTTTTGTTAAAAAACTTCTACCTTTACAGTTGTGACAGTCTCAATTAGCCATGATAACAATTACTCACTATTGAATCATAAGACTCTTATCCCCATCTCTTTTCACCAGACCCATCTAGACA
>NW_006408657.1:2973545-2980252 GCF_000296735.1 Chrysochloris asiatica | reverse complement strand
CACACACACACTAAAACTAAACTTCCTCTTGAAAATTTGTAAACCAGTCATTTTGTGCCTTTATCGCCCCCTCATTTTAGGTAGCTAGTGTCTAAGTTGCCCGTTCCTATCTACACTGTATACAGAAAGGATAGCATTGATACTTGATGTTAAGACTATTTCCCTCTCTGTTGGTATTTTGATATATTATATCCATGGTTATAGGCAAAGTTAATCAAATTGTAGCAATTTTCCCTTGTTTCCTTTATCATTTTTTTTTAAAAATCATCGTCTAGTTGAGTTCTGATTATCAAGCCATCGAGACTAGGTCAAATGAGTACTATCTTCAAGTTTTGGTGTTCTTGTGCATTTCCCCTCACTTCATATCAGCTGGATATTTCCCTCTCAGCCCTAGCCCTCCGTGGGTGTGTTTTTTTGTTTTTTAATACTATATTTTGACACAGATTTGGCATTTTACATGTGAACTTATTATTGGAGACCTTTACAAGATGTGTTGTAAATATGATATTTTCTTATCATCAAACAAATGATCTTAGCTATCAGACTAAAGAAAAAAAATTGAACATTTGCTTATTTAATGATCTTGCAGTATCAGAAATAGTGTTGAGTAGGGCATTCATTCCCTATAAACATCATATTGCATAAATTTCTTAGCTGTACTTGATTCATAGCATATATGTGTAACCCAAAAGCATAGAATATTTGCCCAAATTGCTAACTTAAAATAAGAAATAACACCTTTAATTGGAATTACATTTACTTCAGGAGAAAACTTTGTCATTAAATGGCATATTTTGTTTTGTAGAGAATCACCGCACATAGATCTATGCTCCTTTATCTCCATAGCCTATAATAATGTAGACATTATGGAGTAATATGTTAATGTCATAATGTAATAACGAACTGGGTGTAGCACTTAGCAGTGGTACCCTCTTTCAGGCCTTAATATGAATCTAGTATAATGATATTCTGATGACAACCTTTGATATTCATGTCTTTATCAGCAATAATGGAAACCTTTCAGTTTATTACCAGAGCAAAAGCAGCTATGAAAATATTTAGAGCATACCCAATGATGAATCTTATACTTTTTGATCTACTTAGATGTAAGGAAACAAAAAATCTTCATTAATACCCATGTTTGTTTTAAGACATTGTATTGAATGCTGGACGGAGCTCTGGTTGCATAGTGGTTATGAGTCGGGCTGCAAACTGCAAGGTCAGCAGTTCGAAACTACCAGCACTTCCGCGGGAAAAAGATGAGGGATTTTCTACTTACATAAAGATTTACAGCTTCGGAAACTCCACACAGGGTCACTATGAGTCGAACCGACTCCATGGCACATAACCACCACCACTGGATGCTGACTTATGTATAGATTATGCTCTCTCTTCTAATTTGATGTTTGCTATAGTTTTTGAATCTTACAAAAAGTGTTTTTTTTTTTTTTATAGATCTATTTTTTTTTCAGCTACTTGAAGATGCTAAAGTTGTTGCATCATAATTATAATCAACATCAAATAAAAATGTATTTTCATCTCAATGACATGATGAAACTTCCACTTTTATGATTAGTAAAGGACTTGAATGATTACTGACAGGTTATAACCAGGAGTTCCTATTATCTATTCACCATCATAAACCTACAGAAGAAGAGCTGATAATATGATCCAAAGTTATTCATTTGTAAATTCTTTGAAACTTGAGACTTATTTAATGACTCTATGAAGATGATATTTTAAATGTCTTGGGATATGTGTGCTACATAGTTCAGCTGTATAATTTGATCAGTGTTTGTTCTTTTTATGGGATGCAATATATTTCACATTGGTTTGATTTATTGTTTCAGAGTTAAATTCAATTTAACACGTTTTCTTGCTAACTGAATTGTAAATGAATTATGTTAACAGCTCTCCTGTGTATAGGCCTAGACAAAATACATATGGTCAATAACCAATTTCTGTGAAATAATCATATAAAAAAACATACTTTAGTAGGATACTCCAGACCTGCATATTTTTTCATAAATCAATTTTATGAAAGGGATAAGAACTAAACTGAAATGTATTTGAAGCATTTCAGCTATAATAGCTTTGTAAATTAGATTCACTTTTCTCACTATGTTAACCTCATTTAGTTTTCATAGAATAAAAAATTCTAATTTAATTTGGAGGTCATTTTTATTTTTTATGCAAAATTCTTAATTATAGATTTGTACTTTTTAGTTTGATCAGTTTTTCTAAGGGCCTTTAAAAAAAAGTAAAACTTTTCATTGTGAATGGGACAAAGGTTTATAAAGTAGTTCATTAGTTTTACGTTCAACAATTCATAAACATTTTGTTTCATTTCATTGATTGCAATTCCTTGAACGAAATATCACTTGTTTTCTATGAGTCTCGTTTCTGTTCTTCCTTCTTCCCTAACCATTCTATAATTTGTCCTTGCATAAATTCTGCCTGTAAAACATTTGTGTTACCAACCTTTCCCCACCTGGCACTATCAACGTCTCATCTGCGTTTGAGTAATTAATTGCAATGATCACACAGTAGTCAGAGACAATAGACAATACTCAGACTGATGGGGTTTATTAGGGAAGTTAATGGGTGACAATTCAGAGTCAGAAATGTTCAGGACACAGTTCTTCCAGTTAGGAGCCTCTCCTCAGCCATATCTTTCTCAGCCTGGACAATATTACAAAACTCTTGTAAGGATGCTGATAAATGCCTACAGAATACACCAGTGTGCCATAAACCTCAGCTTGAAGGCATTCCTTTCTGGCTCTGTTGATTACCAAAACTAACCCCGCCCCAATTAACAGCCTGGAGACTACCCACTCTGCAAAAAGTCTCCTGTCAAAAGGTACTCAGATTTACTAGTTCTAGGAACTGAGTGTCCCCCCTTCCGTCTTGTGCTCTGGGTCTTGGTTCTGCTTCTGCAGCTGCTGTGTCTCAGGGGTTTTTTTGTGTGTGTTTTTGTTGTTGTTATTCCTGAGTTGAGGTTGTTCAATGTGCAGTGAGTTTGGAGTCTAAATGATGTACTCCACTGTTGGTTCTTATTTGATGGTAGTGAGATCACTGCTTCCTGCTTCGTAGATGGCTCATTTCAAACCCAACTCATATTAAAGTTCTAACTTCAAAATGGACCCTGTGAATGCCTAACAATAAAATCATATTATTCTAAAATCATCTTTTCCCACCGTCTCTTAGTGAGACCTAACAGTGCAAAAACATTGTTTGGTGGAAGTTACAAAGACTATGGGTAAAATAGCCATATGAAGTCATTTTTGATTCCAAATGATTGATTATTCAAGGTGTACATGCTTCAATAGTTGTTACTGTTTCCCTTATAGACATGTCCATCCTTAGACTGCAAATTGAACCAAGAAGGGCCACAGTCTTAGGGGCTCCACCAGTGTGTGTCTGAACAGTAAACCTGGTCTCTTTCAAGATGCTGAGTTTTTTCCCACATTTTCTTCCTATCTATCCAGGGGCTTGTAATGTGATCCCTGTTAGAGCAGCTGGTAGGGTAGAGGGATACCATATATTTCTGGTCTCAGCGTTGTGGAGACTGGTGTTCCTATTGCTTATTAGTCCATAGGAGCAATTGTTTCCATGTGTTTTAGATTTTCATAACTTTTCTTTTCTCTGGACTAAGAGTTGCTCTCTAGATGGCCGTTCATGAGCTTTTAAGACCCAGTCATTGCTCACTGAAATAAGATATAGAACATTACCTTGGTGGACCTAGTATTGTTGGTAAATGCTATTGAGTTGGTTATGACTCATAGCGACTTAAAATAATTGACCTTGGAGTTCGTAAGGGACTTTCTTAAGAAGTAACATTTATAATCATTTTATACTGCACATTACCTTTTACCTGACAACTGTTTGTTTATTTATTTTGTTTCTTTTTATTTTCAAATTTAGTAATTTAAATTTTTATTATTGTTGAAATGTAGCACTAATTCTCTTAAATTATATCTGAAATAAGTCTGAGCTGGAGCTATATAATCAGTTTTTAAATGTTTCTGTATTAGCATACATTACAATTGATAATTGTAAAATCATTCTCTGGAATTGTCTTGTTTCACTCATGTTTCATCAGAGTGAATTTAGGATCAATCCAGTGGGTTGTGGAAAGCAACAAAAAAGTCCTGATTTGGAGGTGGGATATGATATAAGTTATAGAAAATGGTGCTGTTAGTAATTCAAATGATCTGACAGAGCAATAAGGTGTTTGTTTGCGATCAATTTTGTTCATTTGTTGTTAATTAGTGTGAAGTGAAGCAGGTTTGGTTTTAAACACTGAAAATGCAATGCTGTAAGCATTTATACCACTCACAAAGCTAAGAAGAGAAAATAGAAAATGGAATAAGAAAAAAGGCGCTTGGTAGACAAACATTGTCTTATAATGTGTAAATCAACTTATACAATAACTGTGAAGACTGTTGAGTTGCTTGCTCAGACATAAAAAGTCAAAGGAACACTTGTATTATTTTCTTGTCTCACTGCTGTCCTTATAAATGAACATACATGGGTATTTTCTTCATTTAATATATTTCACTTACTTCTCTAAAAGATTTTAAGTACATAAAAAGGTAGAAGAACTAATCTTATGTGGCTTCATGTGTTAGGATGAATTGATATTATGTACATTGTAAGCACCATTAGGTCAGGGACTATGCCTTCTTTGCTGTATATTGATCTCACGCAACCAGCACAGGTCCTGGCATATGTGAGGTTGTAATCATTGTGGAGGAAATAAGTTGAACTAAAACAGTCATTTGATAATCAGAAAGTAAAGAAGTCTTCATTCTCTTAGAGTATGTTTTAAAGAAACCTAGGTCTTCAGAAAATGGCTTTTTAATACCTCTATTGTGTGTATTTCCATATGTGTGAGTGTGTGTATGTGTGAGTTGTTTTGTGTTTGTAAGTATTTAAGTGAGGATTTCAAGGTAGTATCTGATAGAATCTACCAGAGAGTAGCAATTTAGAATTTTGAAGAGGTCATTGTGTACTGAGTTTTTGAGGAGTTCAAGAAAATAATTACCTAACACCTGGATATTGTATGATTGATAACATTCATTCAGTTAAATAAATGAAAGTAAATAGGACCTGGCTTTCCAGGCAATAACAATCACTTCAATAAAGTCACACAGTTAAGTCCACATGTCATATGGTCAAAGCACAATGTGTATTAATATAAAATCCAGATGATTAATTTCTGGAAAATACAATTTAGTGTTTTAGTTATTCAACTTTAATATTTGTAACAAATGCATATTACCATACATGTGTAAAACTTGCAATTCTCATGATTCTCATGGCTCTCATTTTATTTAGCACAAAGACCCTGATTAATAGAATTATTTTACTGATATTGTTGGCACTTTAAGTATTCTTTACAAGGATCCCTGATAAACTTGTGGTTGATGAGTTGGGCTGCAAAGTTGGCCTCTATAATCTACCACGAGAAAGATGAGACTTTCTGCTCCTAGAAAGCTTCATAGCCTCAAAATCCCTATACAAGTTTGCTATGAGTTGGAAGGAACCCCTTGATGGCACACAACCGCCACATTCATCAAAGTATTCTTTACAGAGTAACACATTTTAATGAAAAAATGCTTCATAGAAACTTCTACAAATTTAGCTGTGTTGAAATCATCCAAACCTTTGCAGTACTTTTTAGTTCAAGTTGTTTTCATCTGTCATGCTTACTCCAACCTATATTTCTGCACCGACCAATTCATTACAAACAGAAGTAATGAAGATGTAATTTCCTACTCATTGCTATGATGATCGAGGGAAAGGAAATATCAGGGACCTATTCTATTTCCTGCTATGCCAAGGTCTGGTTAGGGTTTAAGGCATCAACTTCTCTTATACCTGCCTCAAAGCAGTGACTATATGTGTAATAAATGAATGACTATTATTTTAACACTGAATATAGCCTCTTGACCATCTAAAGATGCAATGCATCAATTAAAGATTATTGTTGTCTAAATTAAACAACTAAGCATGAAATGTTAATTGAAAACAAGTGGTTTTCACTTTTTTGTTGTTGATGTTAGATGCTAGTGACTTAATTCCAATTCACAGACCCCGTGTTTACAAACTAGACCTGCTCCATAAGGTTTTTAGGATGATGACTTTTCAGAAGCATCACCAAGCCAATCTTCCCAGCGTGATCTAGGTGTGTTGGAACTGCCAACTTCTGGATAGTAATCTAGTGCTTAATCATTTGTTCCATCCACAGACTCTTATTTACACTCCAGTTTAAATCAGAATGAAACATTTTTTTCTAACAGTGAAATTGTGTTGCTCTTTGCCATACACGTTAAAGAGAAAGGAATGAAGTTCAGGTCACTGATAACTTTATGTGAAGTAATATTTAAATCAACAATGAAACTAAATGTGCAAACTAGTGTGTGGTTAACATTTAGTCTTTCTTGTCTTGAAGAAATTCAGGAAACCAAATTTAATTATTCCTCTTGGTAATAGCAATTAAAATATATCTGAAAGCATCTGCCATGCTTTATCAAGTCTTTAGAAAAGTTCTTCTTAAGCCAGGGAGAAAAGAGTACTACCTTATTTTGAAATAGTAGGATTTAAGGGTAGCCCCCATCCATGTTATTGATTTATGTGTGTTTATATATTTATATATGTGTATGCATATATATACTTATATACATGGATATATTTATATATAT
>NW_006408657.1:2951947-2972762 GCF_000296735.1 Chrysochloris asiatica | reverse complement strand
TGGTGTGGCACTGCAGGATAATTCACTTGACGGTAAGGTCAGTTTGAATTGTGCAAGGTTAGCAATTCAAACCCACTGCCCGCTCCTTGGAAACACTATACAGCGGTGCTATAGATCAGGACGGACTCAATGGTGCTTAACAACAAGAAATACATTGATAAGATAGAATAAAGTATCATGTTTTGAAAAGAATCTGAATTTATTTCAGGGTACATTGACAATTAGAAAATATGAGAAGGTTAAATGCCATTAGAATTGTTATAAAGTGTATAGATTTCTTAGAATGAAATTACACAAGAAAATGTAAGGATAGTTTGTTGTTGTTGTTGTTAAGTGCTCTTGAGTCTGTTTCTGACCCATAGTGACACTGTATAGGGTTTCCGAGGAGACAGTTAAATTGGCATATAAGTACATAAAGATGAAAAAAGGATAGAAATATTATGTAATAGACATGTGCTTCCTTTCTTAATTGATCTGTACTTATATACATGTGACCTTGGACAAGGTTAAATAGATTGAGCCGCAGTTTCCTATTGTACTGCAATGCATTTTTCTTATTGATTTAAGCTCTCAACAAAGAGACTTGATTTGAACATCTCCTCCTCTAATAACCGGATCAGATTAATTTTTTGTTGTTGTTGTTATGTAAGTGGTAGTGGCAGAAGCATTCATATCTAAATTGGAGAACAGCAGGTTAATCAAGAAGCTTATGAGTAGTGATGGTAAAGTTAGTACATTTTTAGTTCAGATTGAAATGAATCAAGACAATGCTCAAGACACAGGGATACTAATGTTTTATTCATTTTTTTCTAAACTTTGGTATATAATCTATAAAATACCATAGTGCTTCACATAGAATCGTTGTTGAAAAGTAATATTGACGAATGTCTACTGACAAAATCATACAAGTATGATCTGACCTAGTTAGAAGAGCAGACTCCTTAGAACTTGGAAAAAGTAGATTTCTCAGATTTTTACTTTTCTTTTCTTTTTACTAATTGTCTGAATATCTGGAGGGTTAGAAAATTTAAGCAAGTAGAAGATTTGGAAACATGCAAAAACAGTTTCAGTCCTGGGTAGGACCCACCCTAATAATTACAGTGGAAAAGGAAGTTCTTTTAGCTGAAATATGATTGGGAAAAGGATCCTGTTAAGAAACAAAGAAAAATTAGTGATGATGTGTACACATTTATCAACAAAATCGATATGGTCAATTATAAAATTAAAATAGTAGACATGCCTTTCACTTCTTGTCTGTCAGTTTGTCCGACTGTGGTGGCTTGTGTGTTGCTGTGATGCTGAAAGCTATGCAACTAGTATTTTATATACCATTAGGAGTCCTGGTAAGGCATTGTGGGATAAAACACTTGACCTCAAGGTTGGTGTGAACCACAAGATTAGAAGATCATACTCACTAGCATTCCTTGGAATCCCTGTACAGGGTCACTATGAGTCAGAACCCACTCAACGGCGCTTGACCACCACAACAGTTATTCCTGGTGTGGTGCTGTATGATAAACATAAGACTAAAAACTGTAAGGTCAGAGGTTAAAACACAACAGCCATTCCTTGGCAACCCAATAAAGGGTTGCTATGAATCAGAACTGACTCAATGGCACTTGTAACAACAGGGTCACCCGAGACAGCTTCCAAGGCAAGCAATTACAAAAGATCCATATTTGTGCCCATTCCAAAGAGTGGTAACCCAATGGAATGCTGAAGTCATCAAACTATCATTAGTATCATGTGCAAGTAAAATATTGCTGAAGATAATTAAAAATTGGCTGCAACAATACACCAACAGAGACCTGTTAGAAATTCAAGACAGATTCAGAAGAGGATGTAGAACATTGCTGATGTCAGATGGATCTAGCTTGAAAGCAGAGAATACCACAAATATTTACTTGTGCTCTATGGACTATAAAAAGACTTTCAAATGTAGATCTGAGCAAATTATGGTAACAAAGCAAATAATGGCTGTTCCAGACTCTTCAATGTGCTCATGAGGAACCTTAACTTGGACCAAAAAGCAGGTATTAGAACAGAACCAAGTGACATTGAGCTGTTTAAAATCAGGAAAGGTGTGAATCAGGGTTGTATTCTTTCACTATCCTTATTTAATCTGTACACTGAATAAAGAATCTCAGAAGCTGGATTATATGAAGAAGTGTCTGGCATCAGGATTGAAGGAAAACACATTAACAACATACCACAAATATCGTCCCATGGACTGCCAAAAGAACCAACAACTATTTCTTTGAAAAAGTACAACCAAAATATTCCTTTGACGTGTGGATAGCAAGACTTCGTCTGTCATATTTTGGAGATGACGTTAGGAGGGACAAGTCCCTGGAGGTGGATAGCATGCTTGGAAATGTCTAGGGGAAATGATAAATCACAAAGCTCAAATATAACAATTGTGAAGATGGTACAGGACCAGGCTGTGTTTTTTTTTTTTTTGTTGTGCGTTAGGTCATCATGGGTTGGAACCGACTCAATGACACCTAACAATAACAACAGCTATGTCAAGCTATGGAAAACATTGAGAAGTATGAGTATTCCAGAACACTTAATTGTACTTCTAAGAAATCTGTACCTAGACCAAGAAGCAATTGTTCGAACAGAACATGGGAACACTGAATGTTTTAAAATTGGGAAAGGTGTGAGACAGGGTTGTATTCTTTCACCATACTTATTCAACCTGTATGCTGAGCAAATAATACGAGAAGCTGGGTTCTATGAAGAAAAACGTGGCATCAGGATTGGAGGAAGACTCATTAACAACCTGCGATATGCAGATGATACAACCTTGATCGCTGAAAGTGAAGAGGACTTGAAACATTTACTTATGAAGATTAAAGAGCACAGCCTTCGATATGGATTACATCCCAATGTCAAGAAAACAAAAATCCTCACCACTGGACCAATAAACAACATTCTTATCAATGGAGAAAAGATTGAAGTTGTCAAGGACTTCATTCTTCTTGGATCAACTATCAACACTCGTGGAAGTAGCAGTCAAGAGATTAGACGACGTATTGCACTGGGCAAATCTGCTGCACAGGAACTTTTTAAAGTGTTGAAGAGCAGAGATGTCAGCTCGAGGACTAGGGTGCGCCTATCCTAGGCCATTGTGTTTTCAATAGCCTCATATGGATGCGAAAGCTGGACAGTGAATAAGGAGGATCGTAGAAGAATTGATGCCTTTGAGTTGTGGTGTTGGAGGAGAATACTGAAAGTGCCATGGACTGCCAAAAGAACCAATAGATCTGTTTTGGAAGAAGTGCAGCCAGAGTGCTCCTTGGAGGCCAGGATGGCTAAGCTTCGTCTCTCCTACTTTGGACATATTGTCCGGAGGAAATGATCATTGGAGAAGGATGTCATGCTGGGTAGGGTGGAGGGTCAGAGAAAAAGAGGAAGACCTCCAACAAGATGGATCGGCCAGGTGGCATCATTGATGGACTGAAGTGTGGCAGCGGTAGTGAGGTTGGCCCAGGATCGAACATTGTTTCGTTCTGCTGTGCATGGGGTCGCTATGAGTCGGTTCCGACTCGATGGCACCTGACAACAACAACAACAACAATGTCTTAATTGGAACACAGTCCCTTTTTATTTGGGATTAATAACATTCGGACATTAGAAGAGACAAGTAAAGGCTTTAGGCAGCTGTTCATTTTTCCTATTTTATAAAGATTGGGCATACATTTTACCCATTTGCAATTATCTTTTTTCTTTCTCATGTTCAGTGCTTTTAAAAAAATATAAAACTGATACCCTAATTATTAAACAATTATGTTACCTGAAACTGATATTTCTTGGTTGTAAAATATCCCCTTGTTTCAACTACATCTCACATGAGTGAAATTCTACTATTATGGGACTGGCACTCCTGACTCTTTTCTGCAGTCCCACAGCTTTAGAAACCATTCAACCTCTGGTCTTCAGTTGACCACACATCATCACTTTCCACTGTCACATAATGGTGAGTTTGTTCCAGGAGTTAACCTTTTAGATCTCAATACTTTGTCATTTGACTATCTTGTATTTAATTTCTCACTTTAAAACCTTTTGTTAGAAAAACAATTTATGCTTTTTGTAGTAGAAAATTAAAATAGTCCAGAAGTATATGAAGTGAGCATTGAATGTAATTCTCAGGTCTACAACACCATTGTCCCATTCTCTTATGGTAACACATGTCATACATCCATCCGTAGATCCAGCCATCCGTTTATCTATCCAGCCTTCTGCCTTTCTGTTCAATGAGCTCAAACTACATAAACACTAACTATGTGTCTCACTTCCTACATGCTTACACAGGATGCACTCACATAATATAAATTCAATGTCTTGTTCATTCTCTGATTGGCTTTATGATTTTGGATAAGTTACTTAATTTTTTATGTCCTTGTATCTTCATTTATGAAATTCGGTGTGTTGCATTCCTGATATGAAAGATCTTTTTAAAAGAATTATTATTGTTGTTATGTGATTTTGAGTTGGTTCTGACTCATAGTGACCTTGTATAGGATTTCCAAGGTGTGGATGGTGGGTTTGAATTGCTGATCTCGCCATTCAAACCAACCTTGTGGGTCCAGTGTATTATTCTGCTGCACCAATTAGAACAATTTCTGACACAAATATAAATTCTGAATTTAAGTGAAATGCAGCTTATAAATATATATCACATGGTCAATTGAATAACATACTCCACAAAGACAATGGTCTACAACCTACTTTGGTAAAAATCACCTGGGATCTTAAAAGTTCATGAGCAAATATCTAAGGTGCAGCTGTTGGTCTCTCCTCTTGCAGAGGAAAGAAGAGTGAGGGGAATTGAAGAAGGCTGGAATCAATTAGTTCAACAGGCTATCGGAACATGGAAACATTGGTCTCCATGACTCTGAGACCAGAAGTAGTAGATGGTGCCCATTTACCACTAACAACTGTTCTGAAAAGGGATCACATTAGAAGGTCCTTGATAGAGTGAGAGAAAATGTGGAGCAAAACTCTAAACTGTTTAAAAGAAAGAGAGAGAGTGATACTGGATTTACTGATCAGAAAGAGACTAGAGGAACCTGCTATTATGGCCGTCAACTACCCTTCAGGTCTGGAACAGAAGTCACCCTCATGGCCTGATTTTCAGCCAAGCAATAGATAGGTATATAGGGAGGACAACACCACTAGTACAGTATGTTCTCCATGGAATTTGTAATCATTCAAAATCAAAAAGGAAACGTTGACCTAAGGACAAAGTTAAGAAGGGATGGGAAGGTGAGTGGAATGGAAGTAGGACCCATAGGGAGGAAGCAGGGTAAGTGTTGTTGCATGGAGGGGATCAAAATCATTGAGATTAAACACGTGTAGTGTTTATTGGATGTAAAACTGATGATCTTGTCTGTAAACCCCTTCACTCAACTCACTTTTACAGGAGATATACATATATAAATATATATTTATCCCATATATACATACATTTTTAACTGGTTTCAAAATATGTTTTAATTTTATGATGCTGTAAAATAAACCCTGAATTGCTGACCATAAGGTCACCAGTTCAAACTCATTAGTTACAACACTATCTGTTTTGGTAAAGATTTAAAGCATTGGAACCCTATACAGTTGGATCTTGAGAGTTGAACTCAATTTGATGGCAGTGGTGCATACATTAATATATCCATTTATTGAGCATGTCCCATATTTGAAAGACTTTTCTAAGGATTGTAGTGATAACAGGGAAAAAAATAAAAGCAAACACAAGTAAATCTGAGATCTTCATTTCAAGAGTGTGTTGCAAATATAATAATGAAATATTTCTCAAATATTCCATAGTATACAATATGCTACTAGGTCAACAACAACCAATGCTGCAATGAACATTCTTGCTTATGTATTTAAGTTGTGTGTCAGTATTACTACACAATTCATTAAGACATGTGAAATATCAGGATTGAAGGTAAGCACAACTACATATTTTGAAAGATAATGCAATATTGCCTTCTTAATGTATTCAAAGTTGTTCTTCAATCATAAGAGAGAAAAAAGCATGTATCTATTAACCCTCATGAGCTCATTAGCCCTATCATGGGATGTTGGGCACTTTGCACTCCTCTCATTTTTAGTACTGTTAAGTTTGTGTGTATTTTTTTAATTCAGAAGAACTATTTTTGGTGTTCTCACGTGGATATCCTGAGCATGTTATTTATCCACATTTTGATAAGCATGTAACAATTTATTTATTTATATTACTTAGAAAAGTCTTATTACAGCAAAGCCTTTTTTTTCAAAAGGTGACTTTACAAATAGAAAACATTCTGCTTCTTTTGAACCCTGTCAATCATTTATGAATGTTAAGTTTTATGCTACCTTAATATTTTTTAAGAAAATTCCTGTATATTTTATGTAGTGTTTTAGGAGTTTTATCTATAGTCACATTAACTAATTCTCTGGAAATAATTTTAGTGTTTTTCTGTGAAAGTGGATTGTTACTATATTTTTAAATTGAAAGAAAACCAAAGGTCTCAATTTCATTGATCGGTTAACCTATTCTTTCACTATAAGTATGAAGTGTCACCCTTAGCAATACACTAACTACATTTGCTTAAATAGAAGGGACTTTTACCACAATATCTACTCTATATCATTAATCTGTAGTCACTGGGAGCAGCATATTAATTGCAAAAAATCAATGTACTGAAATACTAACAGAAAGTTGAAAATTTGAGTTCACCGAAAGGCTCCTAAAAAGCAATGTCTGGTGACCTACTTCAGAAAAATCAGTCATTGAATGCCCTATGGATTGCACTCATTAACAATAGGGATGAACATCCAGTTATATGCTGCCAAAAAACTGTTCACCTTTAAAAATTCCGTTGGTATAAATTGTGATAAATATATTTACAACGACTTCTCAAAGAGTGATACTGTGACTGCTTGCATACAACAAAACACCTGAAAGATTTGGTTCCTTGGTTTGGAAGCTTAAGGTATTATGGTATATTCCAGTTAATTGGCCTTATAATGTCTTTGGTGTTGCTGTTCTATTCCCTAGTTCATTGCATACTGCTTGGGGTCTTAAGAGCTTGTAAGCAGCTGCCCAAGGCACAACAACTGATCTCTATTCTCCTGGAACATCAGAAAAAGAAAGGAAGTCTAGATGAGGAGGAGGATATAGAATGTATTTGTAAATGCCTCCCTGAGCAACTTATCCTTTGCCATGAGACCCTAAGAACTGGATGGTGCCTGGTTACTCTTACTGAACATTTTGTTCTAGGATCCTATAGAAGAAACCTAATCAAAGGAAGGGGGATGCAAAACAGAATTTCAAATTCTCATAGACTATAAACTTTCTGAATCTATGCAGGAATCCCTGAAATTGTTTCCCTGAGATTTTCTTTAAAACTTAAAATTAAAAATCTCATTGTTGTTGTTAAATGCCACTGAGTGAGTTCCAACTCTTAGCAACCCTGTATAGGGTTTCCTAGGAGCAGCTGGTGGGTTTGAACCAATGATCTTCTGGATCTCAGTCCAGTGCTTATCCTTAGTTATATAAGTAATGAAAAATGTTTGCCTTGAGCATAGTGCTTTTTCAAAAACTATCTTTATGGGCTCAAATCAACAGCAGCAAGTGGGAAAAAATAGATAGGCACCTTAGGGGGCTGTCCATTATGTTAATGAGTGAGACAGAATTCAGGGATAGAATGGTTGCAAAACTTTAAGAACTTAATCAATGTTACTAAATTGTACATTTAGAAATTATGGAATTGTCATGTGTATTGTTGTGTATATTATCCATAACAACAAAATAGATTCAAATTAAATGAAATAAGGCAATAAACAGCCATCTGGAGCACAGTTTTACTTTAATACACATGTATGTGAAATGCATGGAGTCAGTTTAATGGCAACTTAAAAAAAATAAAAATCATTATTCAATTTTTCTATTCTAATGCCACAATGTGTTTTATGGTATATTATTAAATCTATTAGAGCAAGTCACTTATTTAAAAATATTTTTGTAAGCATCCACATGCTTTTACTTTTAGCCTAACTTTAGAGTTATATTGACAACCTTTTCTCCCTTCCCTTCTGTGTAAATTCTTTTTGGAGTGCTCAGGTCCATTCATGAATGCTCTTTCTTCTCTGCTTGTGCCTCTGATGGCTGACCCCTTCACACTGCATCTCCTGGGACCATTTGTTAGATTGCTTTCTATTGCCTTAAGCAAATGGAAAATACTAGCTTGGGATTCGAATATAAAGAAAAGAGAAGTCTGAAGAAATTTTTGCTCCACAATATCCCTGCTTCAGAGTTGCATCTTGTAGTAACTGAATCTTTCCCACAAGTCTCTTTACAAAAGGCCAACCCTTCTACCATTGTTGCAATTCTCACTGCACACCCCTCATTTCCATTTATTCTCCCCTTTTATCCTAAGTCATGGAAATAGTAACTTCTTTGTGCTGCTGCTCTTCTCTGGGTCATACACTGTCTCCTTCCACTGCCCTTGAGTTGATCCCAACTCAGAGCTCCAGTAAAAATTTAGTCTCAGAAACCCTTTGAAGGATTTCTACTCTTTACTTTAGGGTTGCTATGCATCATAATTGAATCTATGGCATGTTGTTGTTAAGTACAATAGAATTGGTTCTGATCCACAGTGACCCTGTATAGGGTTTCCGAGGAGTGGCTGGTGAGATTGAACTGTCAACCTTGCAGTTCAAACCTACTGTGTGTACTGTAGGTTAAGCTCTGGATTGCTAAAATCAAGGTTGGTGGTTGAAACCCATCGGAAACTATACATGATTGCGATGAGGCAGAATCAACTTGATGGCATTTAACATCTATCTATCTATCTATCTATCTATCTATCTATCTATCTATCTATCTATCTATATGTTGTTGTCAGGTGCCATCGAGTCGGAACCGACTCATAGCGACCCCATGCACAGCAGAACGAAACAGTGTCTGATCCTGGGCCAACCTCATTACCGCTGCCACACTGGATGCTATCATTGATGCCACCTGGCTGATCCATCTCTTTGGAGGTCTTCCTCTTTTTCTCTGACCCTCCATCTTACCCAGCATGACATCCTTTTCCAGTGACTGTTTCCTCCGGACAATATGTCATATATATATCAGAAAATTGGAGGTCATCAAAAATGAAATGGAACACATAAAGAATGTACAATCATAGGCATCAGTGAACTGAAATGGACTGATGTTGGCCATTTTGGATAGGCCAATTACAGTTTTCTCTGTAGGGAATGAAAACTCAAGAGGAATCCAGTCACATTTATCAAAAACACCATAGGATAATATGCTTACATCTATAATGAAGACAAGTTAAAATGACTATTATTCATATTTACATAACAACCACTAAAACCAATGATGAAAAAATTGAAGATTTCTACTAGCCTTTTCAGTCTTAAATTGATCAAATGTAAAATCAAGACGTAATGAATATTACTGATGATTGGGCTGCACATGTTGTAAATCATAATAAAGGATCGATATAGACTTGGTAATAGAAAAAAATTGTGGAGATAACGTGATAGAATTTTTCAAAACAAAGTTATTTAAAATAAAAACTGTTTTTTAAACAACAAAAACAGCAATTATATATTGCTGATATTGTAAGATATTTTGTTGTTGTTTGGTGCTATCCTGTCAGCCCAACAGAATTTTAACACTGCCCAGACCTGGGCCAGCCTCACAATCTTTGTTACAGTTGAATCAATTGCTGGTGCCACTGTGCAAATCCATCTTGTTGGGGGGTCTTCCTCTTTTTCAACTATCCTCCACTTTAATATGCATGATGTCCTTATCCCAGGACTTGTTCCTCCTGATAATATGAACTTTGAGAGACGAAGTGTGTCCATCCTGGCTTCTGCAGAGAATTCTCACTGTACTTCTAATGGTGATTTGTTTTTTCTTCTTACAATCCATTGTGCTTTTAGTATTCTTCCTAGGACTTCTTATTTCAGTACCATTGGGATCATATGCTACCTCTTGAAGTTGAGCATAAACTTTTTCTTTTTGGCACAGTGACTTTGTGTATTCCTTCCTTCGCCATTCAATATTTTGCCCATGTTGTTGTTATGTACCATCCTGTCAGCACTTACTCATAGTGACATTATGCACAGCAGAATGAAATACTGCCCAATACTGGGCCAACCTCACTATTGTTGTCACGCTTGAGTCCATCGATGCTGCCACTTGGCCAATCCATCTCATTGGAGGTCTTCCTCTTTTTCTCTGACCCTCCACCGTACCAAACATGGTATTTTGCCCATAGAATACTTCAGTATTGCAAATTTAGGCTTGCAATTTTTTATTCAGTTCTTTTATCTTGAAAAATGCTGAGCATGGTCTTCCTGTTTAGTTTTGTAAATCCAGATTGTTGGCACATTTTGTTATAATACTTGACTTTATCTTATAGAGCTACTCTTTGAAATTTTCTCTTTATGTCTTTTGACTCTTCATTTCTTCCATTTGCTTTAACATCTCTGTGCTGGAGAGCAAGTTTTAGAGTATCTTCTAGCATCCAGTTTGGTCTTTTCCTTGTCTTCTCAACAACCTTTAGCTTTCTTCCTGTATGATGTTCTTGTGTCGTCCCACAACTCTTATGATTTTTGGCCATTAGTGTCTTTCATCAAATATTTTCTTAAGATTTTCTAAATTCAGGTGGCATATGTTTAAGGTAATATTTTGTCTGTTGTGAACTAATTTTAATTGCTTTCAATTTATCCTCAACATGCATATGAACAATTGTTTTCACTAAAGAAGTGGAGCTTTCCCACTGTCTCTTCCCACAAATGTATTCAATTTGATTTCTGTGTTTTCCTACTGCTGAGGTCCATGTGTATAGTAGATTTTTACGGTGTTTAAAAAAGACATTTGCAATTAGTATTCAATAGTCTTTTAAAATCGTGTACTGCCATCTTACACACAGTTTCTATCATCAAGACCATATTTCCCAACATTGATCCTTCCACTTAACTTCCAACCTTTGTATTACAATCACCAGTAATGATCAATA
Source organism: Chrysochloris asiatica (assembly GCF_000296735.1). Lineage (NCBI taxonomy): Eukaryota > Metazoa > Chordata > Mammalia > Afrosoricida > Chrysochloridae > Chrysochloris > Chrysochloris asiatica. The sequence goes on along the minus strand of NW_006408657.1, from coordinate 2,961,729 downwards.
CATCTTGATTATATCTTTGATCAATATCAGACTGAAGAAGTTGGTAGATTTCTTCAATTTAGTCATCACTGGTTTTAGTGGTTTCTGTGAACATTTGAATAATAGTGGTATTAACTAGTCTTCCTTATAGGTGTATGGATATCATCCTATCAAAAACAGCATTATACTTCAAGACAGATCTCAAAATGTTCTTTTTGATGATGAATATGATGCCATTTTTATTCAATTTTTAATTCCTGAAATAGAAATCCATATGATTGTCAGATTCAAAATAGCCTATTACCAGTCCATTTCATCTCACTATTGACAATCTTTATGATTTTCTTTCCATTTTTGACATCTTCCAATTTTCTGTATTCATACTTCATGTATTCTGTGTTACAATTATTAATGGATGTTTATACTGGTTCTCCTCATTTTGAGTTTTACCCCCATCAGCAAATGAAGGTCCCAAAAAGCTTTATTCCATTCACATCATCACTGTCAACTCTACTTTGAGGAGGCAGCTCCTCCCCAGTCGTATTTTAAGTGCCTTCCAATGTGAGGGGCTCATCTTCTGGCACTGTATCTGACAGTATTCTAGTGCTATTCATAATGGTTTAATATTAAATATTCTGGTGTTATCTGACAGTGTTGCACTGCTATTCATAAGCTTTTAAGTTGCTAAACATCCATAAATAGTTCGCCTCTCCTTGTTTCTAGTCGGTCTTAGGCTGTAAGCTCTACTGAAACCTCTCCACCCTGCTGGTATTTAAAACAATGATGGCATTGCTTCTAGCATCACAGCAGCATGCAAACTGACAGAGCATTGGTGTTCTTCAGATATACAGTAATAAAATTGACTGTGTGATGAGACTATGGAAAAGCTCAATATCATTAACTAAAATGGGACTCGGAGCTAGCTGTGGAAAAGTCCATGAAGTGCTCATATGCAACTTCAGGCTGAAGCTGAAAAAATTATAAGAAGTACACGAGAATGAAAATATACCTAGAATATATCCCATCTGAACTGACAGAACATCTGAAGAATAAATTTGATGTGTTGGACACTAATAATAATAATTAAAAAAAGACCAGAGGAATTGTGGCACAACAACAAGAATCTCATGAATGAAGAAAGGAAAAGATCACTAAAAAGAGTAAATAAAGATCAAAATGGATGTCACATTGTATGGCTTAGCTTGTCACTTCATTGCTGCTTTTACCTCTCTTCCCCCTATTGGTGATGAGTGTGGTCACCAATCAGAGCATGTATTTCCATTGAGTCTTAGTCTTGGAAGGGGGTTTGCAATGTGGGAACCCGACCACTTGCCTTGATGTTTCCTGGGCAAGCAACTTGTTTGTTCTTGTAGTAACAGTCCATCTGCCTCTATTGTTTTGCATTTTCCCCTGTAGGTCTTTCTTTCAAGAAGTATCTTCTGTTCTTCTAGCCACTCCAGGCTGGTCTGCTTTTCCTTTCAAGTGGGAATTTCCCATCTCTGGATATCTGGATGTGGTTCAGTCTTCTACCTATAGTCTTATGTATTGCAAAGGCTCTGCAGGAAGCCTCCTTCACTGGGCTCGTTGTAGCCCCATTTTAGGTATTCCAATCAGTTATAGACCAAAGACGGACTTATAAGCTTTCTATGGTGATGATTCCGTCTATTCCTTTCTCTCCCTCTCCATTGTCTATTTTATATTATAATGCAAGGAAGAACAAGATTCAAAAGACAGCCCAGCACCTTAACATTATTCCCCCCTTTTCCCCATTCCAACCATGACTCAATCTCCGTATCCCAGAGCCCTGTAGTTCTAAGGTTGTGCATACATCATTCTTTATCTCTGTCCCACTTAGCCCTTTCAAACATGCCTAATTGTTCTCCCATCTGCTTTGTTCTTCCATTTCCCTCTCCCTCCGTGTATACTGCCCGCCTCCCCAGCACCCAAACTTTCCTTTGTCTAATCCCTGCCCTGTGCTCCACCTTCCCCTCCCTTCCCTCACCCACCACCAACTTCCCAGAAATCAACAAAGAATTCCCACTACACCCCTTTAGTATGGTTTCTTTTTCTTAGTCCCTTACAGTAGTGGTCCTGTGCAGTGTTTCACTTTTTGTGACTGACTAATTTCACTCAGCATAATGTCCTCAAGGTTCACCCATGTTATGCAGTGGCTTGCCGCTTCCTTGTTATTCTTCAAGGTAGCATAATATTCCAGCAAATGATTTTTATACAGATCTTATAACCTTCCATTTAGCTGAATGAGTTCCAATAATTTTCTTGCTGAGTCTTTGAGATTTTCCAAGTAAAGGATCATATCATCTACAAAACAACTTTACTTCTTCTTGCTAATTTTGTTGTCTTTAATGTCCTTTTCTTTCCTTATATTTTTCACTAAGACTTTCAACATAACATTGAATAGGAGTGATGATAAAGGAAGTAGCCTCATCTTTCTCCCAAGGTACCCGAAGCTTATCCTACAGCATCACTAAGGTCCCTTGCAGAAACCCAAGCACTTGAGTAGTCGGCAAAAGACTGGCAGTTTTACCACACCTAAAGACATCTTATAAAAGAGGTCTTGTATCAGTTTGTGAAAGGTCACAGACTTGAAGACTATAGAGAAATTTTACTCTGCAAACATGAGAGCACCATGCATCAGAACCGATAGCAACTAACATCAAAATAACTAACCTAAAGACAGGCGATTCCAACCTACCTTGCATTCTAACAGAAGAAATAGCTTGCAACTTGACTCCATCAATAGTGCAGCTAAGAAAATCCAGTGGAGACATTCTTGTCTAACTCATGTGATTGCCATAAATAAAAGTATCATTGGGAAAAATTTTTATGTTAGTTTTCCCAAAAGGATTTATATCTATATATCATTTATATATTAAGGAACTCTGATAGCATAATGGTTACGAATCAGGCTGCTGACCTCAGAGTCAGCAGTTTGAAACTACCAGCTGTTCTGTGGGAGAAAGATGTGGCTTTTGGCTCCCGTAAAGATTTACAGCCTAGGAAACCCTGTACAGGGACACTATGAGTCAGAACCGACTCCACGGCACATAACAACAACAACAACAACAACAACAACATCATTTATATATTAAACTAGTCATCACTGAGAGCTATGTTTCAGTATTACCCTAACACCCTAACCCTAACACCCTTGCTTACATTTCTGAATTCTATAACATTCCATAATGCCCTGTTATAATTTATGTAATTTGTATTAAAGCAGTAAGCATCTCTTTATTCATCATATAGCATTTTTAACAGTGTAATGTATGAAGAGGTAGAACTAGACTATTTTTTGTCAGGCAAGATGATAGGGAAGTATTGGGTACTGAAAAAAACTTCCCTACACTTTCTAGCAGGAGGAAACAATGAGTCAATATAGTTGGTTTAAAAAGCAAACTACAAAAACATCAGGTGACAATTAAGGACGCAGAGTTAAATGTCACTGAGCAAAAATACTTCCTTCTCAAATGGAAACTCCAGTAGTTCTTCCCACAATAGGCATGAGGAGAGAATTGTCAGACAGTACAAACGTTTTCCTATCAATAATCTCCCACAATGACTGATTCACTTCCATTTGTTAGGTCAAGCTAGCTGCTACTCTACTGGCTTTAGAGGATATGTATCAGAAAAGTTGTTCTAAGGCTTTAAATGACCAAGGATTTTTTTTAAAGATTAAAAATAAAAGCCAAAACACATTGCCATCCAACTTGATCCCAACTCAGAGCGATCCTGTAGGGCAGAGTAGAAGTGGCCCCAGGGTTTCCAATAGTACCATGTTTTTCGGCAAATGACACACATAGAGGGCACCGGAAAGTAACATGTGAGGCATTATATGGTTTGAAAATGAAACAGTATATCATCGGCAATGGTGGTGGTGGTTATGTGCCGTGGAGTCGGTTCATGACTCATAGCTCCTTTGTACGGGGTTTCCACGGCTGTAAATCTTTAAAGGGAGCAGAAAGCCTCATCTTTCTCTGCCTCATCTCTCTTGCAAAACAGCTGGTAGTTTCAAACTGCTGACCTTTAGGTTCACAGCTCAATTCGTAACCACTTCGCTACCCCAATAGCTTATATCTTTAAAGATGTGTACCTCAACTTTCTCCTGTGGAGCAGCTACGTGGATTTGAACTATCAACCATTCAGTTAGCAGCTTATCTCTTGATCACCACACCCCCAGGTGTATTTAATAATAGCAGAGTGGGTTACACTTCGGGCGGCTAACCATAGTGTCAGCAGTTTGAATCCTCCAGCAGATCCTTGGAAGAAAGATGAGGTTGTCTGCTCCCATAATGCTTTACAGCATGGGAAAAACTATACAGGGTCACTATGCATCACAACCAGCTCAACAAGACACAACAACAGCAGCAAACTCACAAAATTTTTTGCAAAGAGATAGTTTTGTAAAGGTATTGCATTTGGGTATTAAAAAAAAATAAAATAATGACAGCATTTTTCACCACCATTAGCTACACATAGCTGATATTGATCTTTGGTAGTAAACTAAAAGCAACTTTTATCTGAAGACTGGCTTATGTGCAGCCATGAAGTCAGGATTGATGGAGAATTTCCACTTGATGAACTCTTCCACCCCACCCCAATCCCCCAGTAGCTTTTGTTCTCATCTATTTTTCTTCACCCATTCTCAGTATGCTTGATAAAGTATTTCAGAATTCCCTTTCCTACTTAGTTTCTAAAAAGGGTGTAATGAATAGAGTGTTTGGGAAAAGAAATTCTTTAATGAGGAGTAAGAACTTAGTGATAGTGATATACAACCAAAAAACCAAACCCAGTGTCCTCCAGTTGCTTCTGACTCATAATGAACTTAGGCTTAACCCGTGACTCCAGTGATGCATTCACTCATCCACTCTCAGTGCCAATGAGTTGATTCTGACTCACAGCGAATCTATAAAAGGCTTCGGAGGCTGTAAATCTTTATGGGAACAGAAAACCTCACCTTTCTCCCACAGAAAGCACGTAAATTTGAACTGCCAGCCTTGTGGTTTTCAGTCCAGTGCCATTCCTACAACACCACCAGCGCTCCTAAGGGAAACACTTGTTTATTAAGTGCCATTGAGTCGGTTCCTACTCATAGCAACCCTGCATAGGGTTTCTGAGTAGCAGCTGCTGGGTTTGAACTGCCAACCTTGTGATTAGTGTTCCAGTGCTTATGCTACTGTGCCACACCTGTACTTCAAAGGATACATTGGCAGGTGTGAAATTAAGCATTTTGAAATTATTTATTTGTTATTTTGACTTTCCCATTAGATGTACCCTGAGAGCAGAACTCTGGGGTAATTTATTTACCACTTCATTTATCCTCAAGTGCGGAAGATAGCCAGACACAAAGTTGCAACTCATTAAGTGTTGGCTAAATGTATTTTTCAGTGCCTCATATTGTCAAATATATATATAATATATTACCAATACATTACCATTAACACCACCACCAGCTACCATTATTTATAGATTCTAATACAGGATGATTATTTTATTATTATTATTGCTATTGTTTCATATAAGCATATTTAGGACTGTTAGCCAGAGGCTGAACAGTATTTCTGATGTCTCCTGTCAGCACCTGATTGTGTTTGCTTTTGTTTTTTTTGTTTTTCCTGTTTCGCCTTAGGTAAACATTACTCATTTAAGCCATCATTTTCTATTTGTGCCAAGATAATGTCGATAGTTTTCTGCTAGCTACACCCTAAGCATACTGAAAGGAATAATTGGTATTTAAAATAGAAAATTGTTTAGTACTTTTCATGGATAAATAAAAGTCATTGCTTTTTGTCATTATTAATTTTATTTTGAAACAGACTCGTCTTCATCGATGCAAATTATTTTCATTGCAATATTTTATAGTCCTTTAATGAGAAGCATTGTTATTAGCTGATAAAAAGCAACTACTTGGATCGGTAAATGAAATGCTAAAATTATGGAATGGATTAATTAAGGCATATTTAATTTAGTGAAAGCAGAACATATCTTGTAGGATGTTAGAGCATATAATTTGGAAGCATGCATGCAAATTATTTTCTTGTTAGAGTGTTATATATGTGCATTTCTTTGGTACATGTAACCCCAGAATTTGAAAGCCAGACTTAGTTGCAACTGCTACTTGCCTCCAGTCTTAGTTATCAACTGCTGCTATAACAGAAATACCACAAGACAATGGCTTTAACAACCAGAAACTTATTTTCTCACAGTTCAAGAGGCTGGAAGTCCAAATTCAAATTTTGTGCTCTGGAGGAACGCTTTCTCTTTGTTTTCTCTGGGAAAAAGTCCTTGTCTCCTTTCAGCATCAGTAGGCCCAGGATTTCTTGGGATTCTCTATACATCTTGGCCTCAATCTTTCCCGAGCTCTAGTAACTTCACAGTGCTGGAACCCCCGCTCCAAACGACACACTCCACACTCTTCTATCTTAGTGGTAGTAGACCCCTCTTTCCTTTTCTAGTCTTTCTCCTTTTATTTTCTTATAAGATTAAAGGTGGTATATACCAAATCCCTTCGTAATCTCCTGCAAATAATGTTTTTGTTGCTGTTGTTATAGTTAGGTGCCCTTGAATTGGTACTGACTCTAATTGACCACATGTACAACAAAATGAAACACTGCCGTGTCCTGCGGCATCTTCAGAATTGCTGTTACACTTGAGCCCATTTCCACCACATCTTTGTCAATGTATCTTGTTGGGACACTTCCTCTTTTTCCCTTACCCTCCACTTTACCAAGCATGATGTCCTTCTTCAGGGACTGGTCTCTTCTGATAACATGTTTGAAGTATGAGAGATGAAATCTTGTCATCCTAGCTCCTAAGGAACTCTCTGGCTGTACTTCTTCCAACACAGAATTGTACTTCTTCCAACACAGGCCATAGTACCTTTTTTTTTTTTTTTTAACGTTTTATTGTGAATTATATGATAGTTTACATGGGAGAACGTTAGCTTTACATTCATCTTATCGTATATCATTTCATTGCCATGGTTACAGTCCCGTCCATGCATTACCAACCAACCTAGCCTTCCCCTCCCACCCCACCCCCACCCCCAGGTTGTCAGCACACAACTCCTCTTCCTCTCTGGGTCTAGAGTCCCCAGCTGCTCCATCTCTCCAGGTCATTGTCTCTGCCTCCATCTCTGGTGTCACTGCTTCTCTGGGTAGGTTCCCGCTCTCCGCTTATAGTACTTTTAATATTCTTTTCTAATACAATAATTCAAATGCATAGATTCTTCTATAGTCTATCTTGTTCATTGTTCAACTGCTACATGCATATGAAGCAATTGAAAATGTCATGGCACGTATCAGGCACACAATAATCCTAAAACGGACATCTTTGCTCTTTAACACTTTGAAGAGGTCTTATGCAGCAGATTTGTTTAATATGTCATTTGATTTCTTAACTGCTGATTCCATGAGTGTTGATTGTATACCTAAGAAAAATGAAGTTTTTGGCATCTTAATCTTTTGTCCATTTATAATGATGTTACTCATTGTTCCAACCATGAGGATTATTGCTTTCTTTACATTGAGGTGCAACCAATACCGAAGAGTATGATTTGATCTTAGGTTTTTCGGTAGTTCCATATGAGCACATTTAAGTGCTCTGAAATTTAATTAGTATCCACAATTGGTTAACATCCACACAGTCTAATGCATTTGCATAATCAGTAAAGCACAAGAAAGCACCTTTTTGGTGTTCTCTGCTTTCAGCCAAGATGAATTAGGCATCCGAAATTATATCCTTTGTTCTACATTCTCTTCTAAATCAGACTTGAATTTCTGTCAGTTCCCTGTTAATGTTGTGGTGGCTGGCGGTTGCCTGCAGTGGAGCCAGTTCCAACTCATAGCGACCCTGTACAGGGTTTCCTAGGCTGTAAATTTTTACTAGAGCAGAATGCCTCATCTTTCTCCCACAGAACAGCTGGTAGTTTTGAACTGTTGACCTTGTGGTTCACAGCCCAATTCGTAACCACTACAAAATTGTTGAATTATTTTCAGGAAAATTTTACTTGCTTGTGATATTAATTATATTGTTCAAGAAATTTTGAATCCATTGGGTCATCTTTCTTTGGAATGGACACAAATATAGATGTTTTCTATTTGGTTGGCCATGCCGTTTTATTTCATGTTTTTTGGCGTTGATGAGTGATAGCTCCCAGTGTTGCATTAGTTTTTTCAAAATAATTCAGTTGGCATTCCCTCAATTCTTGTAGCTTTGATTTTCCCTCATGCCTTCAATGCAGCTTGGACTTCTTTCTTCAATATCATCAGTTCTTTATCATATGCTATTTCTGGAAATGGTAACATGCCAACCGCTTCTTTTTGGTACAATAACTTTGTGTATTCCACTTTCTTTTGTTACTTTCTAAGTCATTCAGTATTTTGTCCATAGAAATCTTTACTATTGCAACTCAAAGCTTGAATTTTTCTTCAGTTCCTTCAGCATGAGAAATACTGATCTTTTTCTTCCCTTTTGATTTTCTAACCTGCTGTGTTGTCAAATTTCATTGTAATACTTAACTTTGTCCTTTCAAGCCATCTTTTGAAATTTTCTGTTCAGCACTTTATTTTATCATTTCTTTAAGTCACTTTAGCTTCTCTATATTCAAAGGTAAATTTCATATTCTTTTCTTACATCCATCTTTGTCGTTTCTTTCTTTCCTTTTGTTTTGATGACCTTCTGTTATCATCACGTATAATATTCTTCTTGTTTTTCCTTCGAATCAAAGGTCTCACATATTTATTATCCAACCTCGTTAAATGTGGAAACATAAAAATGAAGAAACCAAAAGTTATGCAAAACATGTTCAATTGATCAAATTTTGGCAAAATTGAACTTGCTATGGTAGGGTGCTGTGCTATCACATGTGTGACTCCTTAGAGACCCAGCTTGGTTCTTCTCCAGTTTCTTCTCTTGGAGCTGTATCTGATTTTATGATCAGTTTTCATTGGAATCCATTCGGGAATGGGACAATTCTGCTTTTGTTTCTTGGCCAGAAATCTCTGGATCCTGAAAGTCTTATGAGAAGACACAGTGAAGATGGAACGTAACAGCAGTCACACAATGGCGAAGAAAGGAGGAGCCGAGCCAACACGTATAATATCTGTTATGCCATCGTGCAACTCCTATGATCTTTGTCCATTAGTGTCCAAAAAGTCAAATCTGTCCTTGAATTGGTCTCTAAATTTTGTGGAGTATACTTAAGGTCAGATTTTGGCTCTCATGGATTTGTTTTCATTTTCTGCAGCTTCAACTTGAACTTGCATATGAGCTCCTGGCCTTACTTTTGCTAATGATATTTAACTTCTCTTTATTTTTTTCTCACAGATGTCAATTTGATTCCTCTCTATTCCATCTGTCATGGTACAAGCGCATTACTGCCATGTATGGTGCTACAAAACTGTGTTTGAAATGAAGAATTGTGGTCTTGCAAAATTCCATTATACGATCTTATTATCACCAAGGCCATATTTCCCACCTATCAATCCTTTCTCTTTGCTTCCAACTTTCCCATTATAATCACCAGTAATTATCAATGCATTCAGACTGCAGAAGTTGGTATAATTCTTCAATTTCTTAAACATTGTTTTTAGTGGTTGGTGTGTATATTTGGATAACAGTCTTTTGAACTGGTAATTCTTATAGTTGTATGGATGTGACAAATATTTGCACCTTTGATGGTTGCTCATGAGCTTTTAATATCCAGTTGCTACTTACTAAAGTATAATTCAGAATATTTTATGCCAATTGACCTAGATGATTCCCCAAGACTATGATCCTGAGAC
>NW_006408657.1:2909442-2948049 GCF_000296735.1 Chrysochloris asiatica | reverse complement strand
TCTTATTTTAAATTATCTTTCCCTTCACACAAGTTTTTATGTGTCTGTTTGATTAGAGTGTGGCACTGTAGGATAAGCCCTGGACTGAAGGGTTAGTTTGGACAGTAAGTTTGGCAGTTCAAACTCACTAGGCACTCCTCGGACTCCCTATCCAGGGTCGCTATGGATCAGAAACTCCTCAATTCCACTCCACAACAACAACAACATTATCTGTCTGTTGTTGTTGTTATGTGCCATCGAGTCGGTTCCGACTAGCTACTCTTAAATTCTTAAAAGGTTGACCAAAGTATTTTGAGTGCATATTTATATATCATTTTTTCTTGGAAATACTAGTGGTGGTGGTGGTGTCCCCTGCAGTCGATTCTGACTCAGTGACTCTGCATAGTATTTTCGAGGCTGTAAATCTTTACATGAGTAGAAAGCCTTATCTTTCTCTCACGAAATGGCTTGTAGTTTCAAACTGCCGACCTAGACATTAGCCGTGCGACTAATAACCACTAAGCTATCAAAGCTGCTTTTTGAAATACTACTTCTTTCTAATTAAACGTGATACGCATTATAATCTGGTTATTTAATTTATTCCTTTGTCCTGGCAGAAAACTGTCCTGAAATTTAGACAGAGGAGCCTCTTGTTTAGATTTTCCAGAGGTGTTTCAAGGTTGTATCTGGCAGCTGGCGAATCAGACTTTCCTCAGGTTGATAGCTCAAAGTACAATAGTTTTGTTGAACACAGCAGTTTCATCACAAACTCATTTTCATTGAAGTTGTTTTGAGTTGCTGACAGACAACTCGATAACTTCACATTTCTCATTACTTTCTAATGTTTGCACATCCCTTTATAATAATATAAATGGTCTGTATCTAATTATAAATCTGTTGTGCTGGTCTTGAGGTTAGGACAAAGGAAAAAAGAAAAGAATCTGCAACCCCATCAATACAAACACAGATGTAAAAATTAACAATTTCCAAGATGCATTTTAATGTATATTTGGCCTTTAATGCAAACCTCACTTATTAGAATAAGAAACATTTATTATCTTATAACTCTCTAACCATTGCTATAAAAAGTAAAATAATACTTTGTAAAGAAAGTGAATTGACTACCAGATCAGCATTTATTCAATAACTTTTTGAGACCCTTGATCTTCAGATGTTATAGTTAACATCCACTGAAAGAATGGGACTAAGGCTCTGGGGTAGTGTGATATAATATAGTTCTGATGCCGTGTGGTTTTTGAATGTGTCATTAAACCACTTGATGCTTCAGTTGTCTCATTTGAAAAATGATGGAATTTTACTAAATGATTTATTTGTTCTACTGTAGTTCCTGATATCAAAATTCAGATTAGTATAGAGACACTCGACAGAATCAGTGTTATTGTTCATAAAATAAAATATTCTAGCCATGTTATGAGTTCTCTGCACGTTCCTTATGAAATGACTTCAAAGACTGAACTAGAAATTATTAATTTAAACTTTTGTGGCAACTGGCACTTTATATAGTAGGGTTCTAGTTTTTTTAAAAATAACTTTCATACAATTATAAGTTCTCATTTTGGGAGTGCAACTTCTTCTCTCATTTCATACAATGTTAATGTCTTATAATAAAAAAGAATAAATCAGATTTCATCTTTTTCATGCCCTTCAAATATTGTAGTATTCATTATATATACCATTTTGTTTCATTTTGTTTTGATCAGTCACTGTCATACATAATTCTCATCCATTTCTGTACCTTCAAAAATTATCTTGAGTCAGGTGTTTGTTGTTGTTGTTGTTGTTATGTGCCGTGGAGTCGGTTCCGACTCATAGCGACCCTGTAGAGGGTTTCCGAGGTTGTAAATCTTTACGGGAGCAGAAAGCCTCATCTTTCTCCCGCGGAACAGCTGGTAATTTCCAACTGCAGACCTTTAGGTTCGCAGCCCGATTCCTAACCACTACGCTACCAGAGTCAGGTGTTTAGCAAATATTTAAATGTTCATGGGGTGCCAGTCATTTTCATTGTTACTGTTATCTCTGGCTTTCTAGTATAAGGTATAGTCACCAGTCGCTCCTCAGATACCCTATACAGGGTCACTGTGAGTCAGAATTGACTCGACTGCACATAATAACAAGAACAACATAATTTTTGTGGGAAGGTTTATAAACTGAATGTCTAGAACCGAACATGGTATTTTGTATGATGATTAAGCAACCCCAACTTAAGGTGACCCCACAACAATGAAAGAAAATGGTAACGGACCAGGGCCGAAGTCCATGATTGCTTCTAGTAGGACCTTTGTTATCCATAGTGTTTTCAGTGACTGATTTTTGGAAGCAGATTGCCAGACTTCATTTCTTAGTCTGCAGTATGCTGGAAGTTCACTTCAAACCTGTTTAGCTTCCGAGTACCCCAGAAGCCTTGACTAACAGACAGGTAGTGTGTACACATGAAGTATGTGGTCCTGGATTCAAACTTGGGACTCTAGTATTGTTGTTGTTGTTAAGTGCCTATGAGTCAGTTCCAACTCATAGCGACCCTGCATAGGATTTCCAAGGAGCAGTTGGTGGGTTTGAACCACTGACCTTGCGACTCACACTAATCTTGCCGTCTAGAGCATTATCTTACAGCGCCACACCATGACTTTAGTGTGGACGACGAGAATTTTACTTTTGAACCACTAATGCCACAAATAGTTGCTACCACACATAATAACTGAATGGCCTTTCTCTTACCCAGCATATTCTTCTGACATCTTATTAATCCCGCTGATGTTCTCCTATAACTAGACTTGTTTTTGTATTAACAACAGCAATAACAACAATTGCAATATACCAGCAATATTAAGGTTTAAAACATTTATAGTCTCGGGATGCAGGCTTGCAGAATGTGCCCTTTGGTTGTTTACATTATTATATATTCCTGAGTGGTTTTGTGTAAACATCCTCCCCTCCCCAAACAAAACAAAACAAAACAAAAAACAGAAGGAATGGAAGCAAATGCTGTTGAATGATGATGCACGGAGGAGATTGTAATCATTGCAATGAAACCATGGTGTAAAGCTGATGCTCTCCCATGTAAACTATACTGCATTCACAGTAAAAACTAAACAAACAAACAAACAAACCGAAAAACATTTATAGTCTTTTCTGAACATAATTACATATGATTTTAATAATACCATGGTAGGACTGGGATTCCAACCTATATTTTACAGAGGGAGAAATGGAATAAAATGATATCTACGGTCTTTCTTCACAGACAGAAAGACAAAAGAGAGGGGTTTCCATATGTTTGTGGAAAAATGAAATTACAAGAGCATGCAATTTTTGCACTTTTCAAACCCCCTTCCCATTGTATTTAGGTGCTGTGTTAGTTTCCTTGAGCTGTCTTAACAAAGTAACATCAAATGAGTGGTATAAATCTATATGTTGTTTTTTTTTTTCTTACCATCTAAAGGCTAGTTACCTGAAAACTGTCATAAAGGACCCTTCCTTACTTCACCCTTGATGTTTATTGGCTTCGAGCTGCACATTGGCAGTGTCTCCCTCTGTAGTCGTCATCCCAGTGTGTCTCCTTGTCTCTATGTCCCAATTTCTCTTTTCTTTCTCTTATAAAGACATGAGTTATTAGATTTAAGATCCATGCTAATCCAGCATGACTTCATCATACCATGATTACATCTTCACAATGACCCTATATCCAAATAAGGTTACACTTACAGGTTCAGGGGTAAGGATTAATTAAGGACATTTTGGGAGGAAATGCAATTCAACCCACTTCAGACAGACAATTGAAAAAAGTATCCAAACCTTTGACTCTGAATTCCTCCTTCATTCACTTCACCAAAGTCATCTAATGAATTCTTATTAATAAGTTGATGTTTATAAGTGAATTAAATCACTTGAATATTATAAAATAATGTGACTATCAATCAACATGTATTGCTTATCTAAGTTGGAGAGAACTATCCACCAGTCAGAGTCCTGGTGTGGCGCAGTGGGTTCATACTCCAGACTGCAAAGCAGTTTGAATTGCAAGGTCGGCGGTTCAAGCTCACTAGCTGCTCCTTGGAAACCCTATACAAGGTCGCTATGTGTCGGAATTGACTCAAATGGCACTTAACAGCAACAACATCCACCAGTCGCTACTCAGAAATCCTATGCAGGCTCACCGTGAATCAGAACAGACTTGACAGAAGTTAACAGCAAAAAACTCAGGAGTCCCTAAGCGTCCTGGTGTTATGCTGTAGGATAAACACTAGACTACTAATGTAAATGCAGGGTTGGTGATTCAAATCCACCAGCCCCTCCTCAGGAGAAAGATGAAGCTGTCTGCTCCTGTAAAGATTTACATTCTTGGGAACCCTACACAGAGTCACTATGATTCGGAATCCATTCATTGGATGTAGGGATGGAGTTCCTCTGTGGCACAAATGGTTAATGCACTTGACTGTTGATTGAAATTGTGGAAGTTCTTATCCACCCAGAAACACCTCAGAAGAAAGGTCTGGTGATCTACTGTCTAAAAAATAACCATTGAAAATCCTATGTAGCTCGCTTTCACTCTGATATACATGAGTTCCCTATGAGTTGGACTTGCTTTTTATTTTAAATATTGTCTAACCATAGTCTGTCAAAGGAGCCTTGTAGCTTGCATAGTGGGTTCTGTGTTGGGATGATAACTACAAAGTCAGCAGTTTGAATCCACCAGGTGCTCTGTGGATGAAAGATGAGGGTTTCTGCTCTCCTAAAGATGTGCAGGTTGTAACCCTACACAGGGTCATTATGAGTTTGTATCCGTGCGTTGAGTTTATGGAACTGAGTGAAAAGGTTTTAGTGTGCTATTATGGATGATCATTCGCTGTTCCACTTACAGGTTACCCATCTCATTTGATTCCTCAATCCCCATGCTCTATGTAGCTGGGCAATAAATACCCTGAGTGTGTTATTCCCAGGCTATGTCTCATCTGTTCCTAAAGCTGTGCTTTTGTTCATTGTATTCCATTGTCTGGAGCACCTTTCCTTGTTACTCAGTTTCCAGCTGTTGATACGATTTATGTCAGTTTCTGAATCACTCAAGAATGTATTTCATCCTTTATCTGAACACAGTGAAGCTATGGTTGTGCCAGTTTAGGGAGCACATTTTAAACTCTATTTAGCGATGTGATTATTTAGTATATATTTTTTTCATTATTTCAAAAGAATGATACATTCCTCATGAGCAGTATCCACCAAATTCCTCTTTTTAACTTCTGGACTAATCTATTAACTTAAAAAAAAAAAAAAAAAGGCTTTTAGTAATTGTTGTTGTTGTGAAGTGTCGTGGAGTCGATTCCGACCCATAGCGAGCCTGTATAGGGTTTCCAAGGAGCAGCGGGTGAGCTTGAAGTGCCAACCTTGCAGTTCAAATGACTTTGCAGTTTAACACGTTAGCGCACAGCTCATCACCCAGGACTCAGTTTAGTAAATGTATGGCGATAGAATTAAAATATTTTAGATCTAACTATTTTCTTAAAACTAAAGAAAAAAAAATAACTTTACTAATGTGGTGCTGTCTGTTAATTCGTTGTACTGCAAAGTCAGTTTGAACCACAAGGTCGGTGGTTTAAGCTCACCAGCTACTCCTTGGAAACTCCATACAGGGTCGCTATGGGTCAGAACAATGGGCACTACAGATTCCCTTACATTCTCAGAGGATGGTTACTAATAGATTCAAGCAAATTGTTGTTGTTAAGTGCCGTCGAGTCGGTTCCGACACATAGCAAACCTGTATAGGATTTCTTAGGAGCAGCTGGTGAGCTTGAACCACCCACCTTGCAGTTCAGGCTGGCTTTACTGTGCAGCTCACTAACTCACAGCGCCAAATACATTTATTATGTTATTTTGTTGTTAAGTGCTGTCGAGTTGGTTCCAACTCATAGTGACTCTATATAGTGACTCTATAGAGAAGTGGCTGGTGGATTTGGACAGTTTAACTTTCATTTCAAACCGACCTTGTGGTTCAGTGCTCCATATTTGTTTTAATTATATATTGATGACCATGCCCATTCAATCTACATTATTTTTTCTGTAGATAAAATTTACTCCCATTTTGTAAATTTCCTTGGGCAGTAATGTAATGTTTGGTCTTTGTTTACTTTCAGTTCTTTTTATTCTGGCATATAATTGATATAAAACATATGCATACAATCACAGGAACAGTTTTTTAATACAATGCCTCTTTCACTGCCTGTATTTTATTTAAGAATTCATCACAAAAGAATGGACTTATTCCTTTGTTATGAAACTGACAATAGAAATGTAAAGGAAGTAAGCATTCTATAGCTACAAGTTATGTTAAAGAATGATGTTGTTGCTTTTGTTAAATGTCATTGAATCAATTCTGACTCATAGTAACCTTGTATAGGGCTTCTGAGGCTTTTAAATCTTCACAGGAATATAATGTTTCATCTATCCCCCGTATAGTTTTCTTGAACCTTGTACATTGTGGTTTGCAGTCCAGTGTTTTTCACATGGAAAGACTACAAGCTTGAAAAAATAATGATCTGATGTATGGAAAATTTCAGGCCTTAAAAAATTAAAGCTAAATAATTACTGTCATTAAGTGCCTTTGAGTCACTTCTGACTCACATTGACCCTATATAGGGTTTCTGAGGAATGGCTGGTGAGTTTGAAATGCCAACCTTGCAGTTCAAACCAACCTTGTAATTCAAACTGACCTTGCAGTTCAAACTGACCTTGCGGTCCAGTGCTTTTCCTACTACACCACACCAGGACGCCAAAGCTAAATTACTTAAATTTTGTGCTCTTGCACAAAATATTCTTCATTTCTTCCTTAAAATGCTTTTTCAAAAATTCTTCTTCAACATCAGTTGGTTAATAATTAAAATGTAATATGGAGCAGACAATATGTGTTGTGTAACTTTTGTTGTGTATATTAGAAGCATTCAATAAATATCTGTTGAAGAACTGAGTAAAATAATAAAACAGTGGTGTTCATGTAATGGTCTGCAAACATGTGCATTGAAGCATTTAAAGACTCCAGTGTGGCCGTGGGTTTTTGACTTTTGTTAATCAAGGCTTAGTTCTCCTCAGCATCACCTGGGATCTTGTTGGAAATGCAGAGATTCAAGCTCCAGCCTTGACCTACTGAATCAGAATCTGTATTTTAAAAAAGTCCCTAGGTGATTCATATGCACATTAAAATTTGAGAACTATTGTATTATGTTATGGGTAGAAGCAGTAGACCGAGAACATTAGTTTTTCCCTGCCTTGTAACTCTTTTGAAAAATACTTTTAAAATAGTTATTTTGATTAATCATGGTTCAGCTACTCATAAAAGGATGGACAAAATGACCTGTTCAACCTCCTTTAATAAATTTGAAATTCAGATTTTGCTCTGGCTGTTTTTAAGGCATCATCAAAATACCTGACCAGAGCATGCATGTTTAATTAAAAAAAGATCATTTAATGTTAGCTAAACCTGGTGTGATGCTGTAGGATAAACACTGGATCACAAGGTCATTTGTATCCAAGATTGGTGGTTCAAAAGCATCAGCTGCTCCTCCGAAACCCTTTACAGGGTTTCTATAAGTCGGAATGACTTGAAGGCATTTAGTAACACCAAAACTTATAGTTATGGGGACAAAAATGCCTTGCCAAATAGGTGCAAAGTATCCTTAGCCTCCTGCCATGATTTATGTTTAACACTTCTGGGATTAATGATATGTTTCAGACAAAGGCTTATTTTTATATCTTGCTTCCCTGCAATGATCACAGTGGGTAAAATGTAATGCCAAATAATACAAGAATCTCTTGAAGGAGCAGCCACTTTATGTGTGTTATTAGAAATTATTATTGACTTTCAGTGCTGGATTTCTTTTACTCCCTGAATGGGGAAAAGGACATAAAGTCAGAGCAACTTTGTATAAATGACTTTTGAATTTATCCCTAAAGTCTGAGAATGAAAGTGAAATCCTTTAACAGATATAACTACCATAATGCAAACAGATAGTTTTCACTTTACATAGGGAATATGTCCAATTATTTCGCTTATAGAATCTTGCTGTTTTAATTTTATTGTTGAATTGCAGATTTGATTTCTACACAAAGACGTATTTAGCTCTTATGTTATCATTGAAATTTTGATTTGCAGGTTTACTGGAATTTAAGGCCATTGTTATTATGTATAAAGCATCATTTTAATTGAAATACTGATACAACTTTTCAGGTGAAAGGAAGCAATAATCTTTTATTTTGGTTTCTTAGCTAATGAAAGCCACTGTCTTAAGATGGGCTAGTTTGGCAATTTGACTTAGGAAAGGGTATCATGAAATGAAGTTCTTATGTGAACAAGGAAAAGAAATTAACTCATGTCATTGGTCTGCCAAATTGGAAGGCCATTTTAGGCCTGATTATCATGTTCTAATGAATCTCTGGAGGACATGAATGGAGAATCAAGTACTCATTAGTCTGCCTTCTTCCTGCAGTACTGATTTGTTCATTCCCTTTTCAAAGTCTAAAATAATCAAACACAAAAATTGATGTGTGGTGTTCTTATGCTTACAGATGTTGCCACCACTTATCCAGATAAGAAGTCCATCTTAATGTACATCACATCACTCTTTCAAGTTTTGCCTCAACAAGTGAGCATTGAAGCCATCCAGGAAGTGGAAAGGTTGCCAAGGCCATCAAAAGTTACTCAAGAAGAACATTTTCAATTACATCACCAAATGCATTATTCTCAGCAGGTAAAGTATCTGAAGGACAGCTAATATCAAATATATTTTCTTGTTCATTTCCACTTTGGGGTTGCATACACACATATATTATCTGTACATATTCAAATTTTAACTGATCTTATGGACTGTGTTACTCAGAAGACCTACAAAGTGCTGCTATGAGTCAGAGCCTACAGGGTGGCACTTAACAACAACAGCAATATTGTTTTCAAAACAGAATGTTAAAATGCTTTTCTATTGATATTTGCCACATTGTATGAATATGGAATAAAGAATCTATTGCATTTCTGCTGTGTAAAATGAAAAAAAAAGAACAGAAAGACTATATGTATATAATTAGTCATGAAATATAGCAAAGATCTAGAGCATTTTCTCATGTTGATAGCCATTTGTTGATGGGATTAACATGTTGTGAGTATTCAAACACAGTTTTGAAAAAAGTCGTTATAAATATTTCAACTGAAAGTCAAATGAAGAATGCAAGTAATAAAATTCTTCATTGTGTTATTATGCAACATGCAATGGAATTCTTCTGTTACATTGGTTTGTTTTTTGTTTCTCTCTCTCTTTCTCAATAGTAGACATTTTGGGGTGCTTTCTTGTATTTTCCTAGATACAAACAATGAAAAAGCCTTTAGCAAAATTTCTGCCAAAGGCATAGAAAGCTCTTAGACCTAATTTTCTCACTCTACTGAGCTAGTTCTATATTTAGCTTATGAAAGCTTCACTCTTTTCCAGAGTATTGACCTAATGGGTTCTGGCTTTGTTTACTTTGCGTTCAGAGAAAATTGCTTTTAGATGCTCCCCCCCCCCCATATTGAAGAACACCGATTGTAGATAGAGTCAGAGTTTGGATGGGATCCTTATGGTTAAATCTCAACCTCACATGTTTCCTGATTCCCTGCATACCCACATGGTACCAAGAACCACCATTTTTGAAGTGTTTCTAATATCACTGATATATATTTTGGATTAAACTTTCATCTGCACTTAATGTCCACTTTTTCAAGTAGGTTGGTAAATAATGTTTCCAAGTTTATTCACAATGTCTCCTTTTCTCTCTGCCTTTCTCCCCCAAATCCTTCTCTGCAGATCACTGTCAGTCTAGCGCAGGGCTATGAGAGAAGTACTTCCTCTCCTAAACCTGGGTTCAAGAGCTATGCCTACACACAGGCAGCTTATGTTGCCACCTCGGACCCCACACGGAGCCCATTTCCTCCACAGGTCTGTGAACTTATACTCTGCTTCTCAAACCAAATCATTTCTCCTACTGAGATCATCTGACCTCACTTTGCTTTGTTTGAATTGTGCAGGGCCCAGTTTCTCCTCCATCAACAGGTGCTTGGTTTGCTCTAGTTTTATTAGATTCTTTAACAAGAGGTGCTTTTCTGTTATTGGCTGTGCTGTAGCTTGAACAAATGTTGATTTTTTTTTTTAAATGATCATTCTCATAGTAATGAATTTGCATTTTTGTTATCATATTACCTAAGGAGCCCTGTAGGCACAGTGGGCTTAGTGTTACCCTGCTAACCTCAAGGTGGGTGATTCACAAACCCATCAACTGTTCCATGGGTGAAAGAGAAGGCATTCTGGCTTGCTTAAAGATGCATAATTGTAGAAATCCTAAGGAGCAGCTCTACCCTGACTGATAGGACACTATGAGTTGGAATGGATTTGGCAACAGAGTTTTGCGATTTGGTTTGTTTTATATAGTTACCTATAAAATTCTCTTTTACAAAGGTTTTGCTGTTTTTGTTCCTATTAGATGCATTTGAGTTGCATCAAGCTCATAGTGAGTCTATCTATGCACAACTGAACAAAAACTGCCTGATCTCGCACCATCCTTGCAAGGGTTGTTTCATTTGAGCCCAGTGTTGCTGTCACTGTATAAATTCATCTCATTAGGGGACCTTTATCTTTTTTGCTGTCTCTCCATTTTGCCAACCATGAGGTCCTTCTCCAGGACTGGTCCCTCCTGATAACAAGTCCAAATAACGGGAGAGGAAGCCATTGTGGCTTCTAAGGAGACTTTACCTTTTGTAAGACTTAAAAAGCATGTTGTTGTTGGTTGTTGCCATTAACTCTGTTCCAACTCCTGGCACCCCAGCCTGCGCAGAGTAGAACTGCTCAAGGCTGTGTCAGAGCACATGGCCAAACCAGTCTTCTAAGTTGTCTTCAGTTGCAAGGTGAACTTCTTAGTTAGTAGTAGTATAGTACTTTATCATTGTAACCAATATAGACTCCTGTGTCTTATTAAAGGTTTATATATACAGCTTTTTAAAAGCCATGTTGGATACATAGGTGAAAATTACTAATTGCATTCTTTGTGGTGACTTTTCTAGATAAGCAAAAGAAACTCTACTCTGTAAGGCCTTTTATTATATAAAATGTTTTTATTTTCTTTTCATTTAATGAATGTATAACTTCAAGCCTCTGCATATACTTTTTTAAAATTTTGGTGACTTAAATTTATGTAGAACAGACTCTAATGTTTATAAGAAAAGTTTGCACTAAAATCAGGTTAGATTCTATGCATCATTTAATTCTTTCTATGTGAGGAATCTTCTCAGTGCCATTTTGCACTCTTGCAATATTGAAGGAAACCTAAAAATACCAGAAATTCTAACCCTGTGGATGTTAGAGCATGGAAATAAGAGGTACTAGAATTGCTAGATGTGCTAGAATATCTTTTCAGCGAAGGCTTTATATATTTGGTTCATTAAAGCAGTTTGAAGAATTTTTGGAGTGAAGTGAGTCTTATCTAAACAATACTACAAATGAAAATTTAGCTGTTAGAGACCTGATTATATTGTTGGAAAGAATATACATTTTAGACAACTCATTGTTTTGGTCTTTTAAAAGACCCTGGTGTGTGTTTAGTTAGTGATTAGTTCTACATAGCTGCTTGAGGCCTAAGGCTGAAACTGTTCACTCTGAAAGAACCCCCCAAAGCAACATCTATTTGAGGGCACAGTCATGCCCTGTACCTTTTGCCAGTTTTTTTGGAAGACTGAACAAAGGGCACGGGGTGAGAGCTTCTGTAACTCAACCTCATTTTTAATTGAATTCCTATCCAAGTGCTCATGGGCTATTTGCATAGTCTTGGGCAAGCCATTTAACCTTGTTAAGCCACAATTCTCTAAATATCAGTGAATAATAATAATTTCACCACAATGTTTTTCTATATGCCAGAAGTGCCACTTCTACACGCATTATATTAAGCGATATAATTCTTTTAACAGACCTTAGATGTTGTAGTTGCTATTTTCATCCTGATTTTCAAGCAAAGAGAGATTTAATATTATCTATCTTTCTTCTATCCCCTCCCTCTATTCCTGTGTCTCCATCTGCTTCTCTTCTCCTGTCTTCTGTCTGTCACCCCACTAACTCTCTCCGAATTTTTTCTTCCCATCCTTCTATTGAAATCACCCATCTATAAAGATTAGGTGTACACATGTTAAAATGCACGAACAGAAGCTGAAGCCATTATAAGATTTCGCCCTCATTATCAGTTTTTTGAGCTCTCTTTTCTAGAATATTTTCCCCAATGCATATTATGGTACCACATTTTTACCTCATTACCACCTCATTAAAGCATCACTTGGCTATGACTTCTTAATGAAGTAATTGCAAATGGACTTACATTTTGCTAGACTCCATTTGCTCAGTATACCTTTGTATTATAAAATCCATAATAGCTCATAAAATAGCCTACAAATTCACGTATCTACTTTATTAATAACCCTTGTTATTGTTGTTAAGTGTTGTCAAGTTGATTCTGACCCACAGTGACCCTGTATAGGATTTCTTTGAAGCAGCTGATGAGCTTGAACCACCGACCTTGCAGTTCAAACTGACTTCGCAGTCTGGCACATTAACTCACAGTGCCACACGAAGAATTCCTAGTGCTTTTCTTTTAAAAAAGAAGCAGCATTAATCACAAATGATTAGGAATTATGTATTCTGATTATTTGTAAAGGAGTCACATTAAAAGATAATGTTACATGTAGTTAGGTTTTATAAATTTGTGTATTCAAACTGATAACATTTTAACTTGAGAGTTTCCCTTAGGGATCGACACTGCAATGCAACCTATAAGTTAGATGTATGTGGTGATGGTGGTGGTGGCTGTGTGCCGTGGATTTGATTCAGACTCCTAGCTACCTTGTACAGGGCTTCCGAGGCTGGCAATCTTTACAGGAGCAGAAAGCCTCATCTTTCTCCCATGGAACAGCTGGGAGTTTTGAACTGCTGACCTTGAGGTTAGCAGCCAGATTAATAACCACTATGCTCCCAGAGTTCCTTATAGGTTGTATGTATCCACTTAAAATGAACTGAAGAGAGACAGGTTTGGAATCTACAAAAATGCTTCACTCATACAATCACTTGCTGGTCTGCATAGAAGAAGGATGCATTTTTGCAGAAGGGCAACAGACTACGCTGGTCCCTTATGAAAAACATAGCATTCATGTATTATTTTTGTAGTCCCCAATCTATTGGAAACATACAGTTTCCTTACCTCTAGCAAACTTAGAAAATCTGATTTATACTTATTGCAGGCTGTCAACCTTTAGAAGCAAAGAAATGTAAACAGATATATCATTCCTGTTTTTACATGAGTTTTCCAAGCAGAAATACCATCTGGTATGACTTCTGACTTCATCAATTGTATCAATTACCTATATCAGTCATTGCCTAAAAACATTTTTGTGTTTATTTTTCTTTTTATGATTATGATGTTGTTAAATGTTGTTGATTCGGTTATGACTCATAGTCACCCTGTAATGGATTTCTTAAGAGCAGCTGGTGTGTTTGAACTGCCAACCTTGTGGTTCACAGTCCAGTGTTGATCTTAGAGTGCCACACCATTATAATGTGTATCCTTGCAATATTGATCATGATTCTCATTTTCCTAGTGAAATCACCAAGATCTCCATCTCTATTTCATCAATTTTGCTATCTTGGTGTCTCATTGTGTTTAAACCTCATGCATATATGCACACTTTAAAGAGATCATTGGCTGCAAATTTGCCCAATTCAAAAGTTTTTCAAAATATTTCTTATGGTTTCCATTGGCATTGACTGTGTACCCAAGTAAAAGAAAATCCTTTTCTCCATTTATCATGATGTTGCTTATTGTCTGTGATTAGGATTTTTGGTGTCCTTATGTTGAGGCACAATCCATATTGATCTTTCTCAGTAAATGCTTCAAATCCTCTTCACTTTCATCAAGCAAGGCTGAGTCACCTGCATATCGCAGGTTGTTAATGAGTCTTCCTCCAATCTTGATGATATTCCAGTTGATATAGTCCAGCTTCTCAATATATTGGCTCTGCATATAGATTTAATAAATATGGTGAAAATATACAACCCTGGTGCACATGCTTCCTGATTTTAAACTATGCATTACCCCCTCCCCCCCCCCCCCCCCCCCCCCCCCCCCCGTATGCCATTGAAAGGATTGCCTCTTGATCGCTGTACAAGTTTCACATGAGTATAATAAAACGTTCTGAAATTCCTATTCTTCACAATGTTGTTCGTAATTCGTTAGGGTCCACATAGTCAAATGCATTATACTATCAAAAAATTACAGGTAAACATCTTTCTGAGATTATCTGTTTTCAGTCATGATCCAAGTACTCTTCTGAATCAAGCTTTAATTTCAGACAATTCACTGCCAATGTTGAGTTACAACTGTTTTTGAATTCTCTTCATCAAAATTTTACTTGCGTGTGATACTAATGATACTGTTTCATAATTTCTGGATCTCGTTGACTCATCTTTATTTGAACTGGGCTCTTGCAGTCAGTCTGTGAGGTAGCTGTCTTTCAAATTTCTTGACATAGATAAGTGAGCACCTCCAGTGCTACATCAGTTTGTTTGAACCATTCCAATTGGTGTTCCATCAATTCCTGGAACTTTGTTTTTTGACAGTGCCTTCAGAGCAGCTTGGACTTCTTCCTTCAGTACCATCATTTCTGGATCACATGCTACCTCTTGAAATGGTTGAACATCTGCCAATTATTTTTGTTACTGTGAATGAGTGCATTCCTCCCATCTCCTTTTTAAACTTGTTATGTGAACTGAGTGACGGTTTACAGAGTTGGTCATCAATTTCATAAATCATTCATTTTGTTTCATCTCAATGATTGCAGTCTCCTCCTTGCAACAACAGTGATCCCAATTCCTCTTTTTCCCCCATTCCTCCTGCCTTCCATGAACTGAGTAATAGTTTACGTGGGAGAACATCAGTTTTATACTCATCGTTTCATTGCAATTATTACAATCTCTTCCGTGCATCATCATGCAAAATTATTTTATTCTATTCCCTCCGTATTTTTTGTTGTTGTTGTTTGTTTCTTTCTTTCTTTTTTTGGTGGGGGAGGCGTACACAAATGCACTCAAAAATATGTAATAACTTAAACAAGCAAAGGGCATATTGTGCAAGCCTGCCTCCTGGCCACCAGCACACAGCCTTTCTCTTTGCATGAGTCTAGAGTCCTCAGCTGCTCCCTTTCTCCATGTCCACACCTCTGCCTCCATCTCTGGTGTCACTGCTTCTTTGGAT
Organism: Chrysochloris asiatica; assembly: GCF_000296735.1. Classification (NCBI taxonomy): domain Eukaryota; kingdom Metazoa; phylum Chordata; class Mammalia; order Afrosoricida; family Chrysochloridae; genus Chrysochloris; species Chrysochloris asiatica. The sequence goes on along the minus strand of NW_006408657.1, from coordinate 2,932,758 downwards.
AGGGTCCCACATTCTGCTTGTGCACTTCTTCCTTGATAGTCCTTGGGTCCTCTGTTCCTGGACTGTAAGATTAAATATTCCCCTCTTAAATTAACTATTCCCCTCTTAAGATTAACTTGTTGTGGTTAAGTACCGTGAATTCGGTTCCGACTCACAGTGATCCTGCACAGGGTTTCCGAGGCTGTAAATCTTTATGGGAGCAGAAAGCCTCATCTATCCCACGGAACAGCTGGTAGCTTCAAACTGCTAACCTTGAGGTTAGCAGCCCAATTCATAATCACTACGCTGCCAGAGCTCCCCTCTTAATCTCAAATAGTTGACCATTGTATGGCTAGTATTGTTGTACTCCCTATAAGCCTATCTATTGCTTGACTGAAAATTGAATCATGGGTATTGGGGATGAGTTCAGTTCCAGTGCTAAAAGGTGTCTAAGGGCCATAGAGTCAGGGTTTCACAAGTCTCTTTGTGAACAGTAAGCCAGTAAGCCTGGTCTTATTTTATGATTTTAGGCTTTATTCTATGTTTTCTCCAAGCCTTTCTAATGTGATCTCTTTCAACACAGTTGATAGTGGAAGCGGTCACTATTAAGTTCTTCTGGTCTCAGGGTCATGGTGACTGATGTCTTCCGAAAATTGTATTTTTCAACATCCAGAATTTTTTTCAATGGCCAAGGCCATGTTTTTCAACTGGAGATCCCTCCTCTTATTTGTCAACGTTTGTATTTCAGTCACCAGTAATTATCAAAGCTTATTGATTCCATTTTTGATCTGTTTAAGACTGCAGAGGTTGATAAGAACATTCAGTTTCATCATCTTTGGCATTAGTGGTTGGTGTGTAATTTGAATAGTAGTCATAGTAATTGGTTTTATTTGTAGGTGAATGTATGTTGTCCTATCACTGACAGTGTTGTACATCAGGAGTGATCTTGAAATGTTAGTTTAACACTGAATATGGTGCCAGTCCTCTTATGTTTGTTAATATCTGCCTAATAGATTGTCTGATTCAAAATGATCAATACCAGTCCATCTAAGTTCACCGATGCCTAGGATAATAATCATTGAGCATTCCATTTGATTGTTGATGACTTTCAGTTTTCTTAGATTTATACATTGCATATTCTGTCTCTTTTCATTTTGAGTCATGTCACATCAGCATTAGAGGTCCTAAAAGCTTTAGTCCATACATGTCATTAAGGTTGAATCTACTTTGAGGTAGCAACTCTTTTCTAGTTATATTTGTAATGCCTTATAACCTGAAAGCAGCAGTCAAGAGATCAGATGACGTATTGCACTGGGCAAATCTGCTGCACAGGAACTTTTTAAAGTATTGAAGAGCAGAGATGTCAGCTTGAGGACTAAGGTGCGCCTGACCCAAGCCATGGTATTTTCAATAACCTCATATGGATGTGAAAGCTGGACACTGAATAAGGAAGATCATAGAAGAATTGATGCCTTTGAGTTGTGGTGTTGGAGGAGAATACTGAAAGTGCCATGGACTGCCGAAAGAACCAATAGATCTGTTTTGGAAGAAGTGCAACCAGAGTGCTCCTTGGAGGCCCAGATGGCTAGGCTTCGTCTCTCATACTTTGGACACATTGTCTGGAGAGTACAGTCGCTGGAGAAGGATGTCATGCTGGGTAAGGTGGAGGGTCAGAGAAAAAGAGGAAGACCCCCAACGAGATGGATCAGCCAGGTGATATCATTGATGGTGTCAATTGTGGCAGTGGTAGTGAAGTTGGCCCAGGATTGGATATTGTTTCGTCTGCTGTGCATGGGGTTGCTATGAGTCGGTTCCGACTCGATGGCACCTGACAACAACAACAACATAACCTGAAAGGCTCAGCATTTTTGTTGACTGTACATGCGCTTTATCATTCATCCAGAGGCACTGGGAAACAGGTGATGGAAAACAGTGCAAAGGGAAGGAAAAACAAAAACAAATGAGCAAACAAAGCAATGGCATAGGACTATGTCTACAATCCACTGGTTTATCTTTCTGTTTCTTGCAGAACGTAGCACACAAATGCTTGCATTGGCTTAATAAAAATGTTTAGGCCATAAATAATATGCTCTTCTAGTTTTTGGTGTGTGTGTATGATATGGAGTAGAATTTCCCCATATGGGTTTTTAAACTAAAACATTTTTACTGGAGTAATTCACCAAGTCTTTGCTCCTGCAGAGTTACTGATGGATTTGAACTGCCAACCATTCTGTTAGCAACCAAACGCTGAACTTTTGTGACATGGGGCTTATTCTCTGTTCTCTAGGAGCTCATCAAGTAAAGGCACCAGGCTTTGGGAAGTTACCCATACTTTGTATAGGTTCCTGTTATCCCATAAGTAAATAAAGGGAAACATACTTTTTGTAATTTAGCAATAAAATAATAAAAAAAGAAAACAAAAAAAAAATCACATTTGTTAACTAATATTTGCTGTTTCTAAAAGCCCTTTAATTGTATATCTCACTTGATCACTTCAATGAGTGTGTGGGACAGAGGTTTTCAGACTCTATTTTAAAGTAGTAGAATATTAAAAGATGGAAAGAAATGCTTCAGATAATGAGATAGTGTACAGCCAAACAGAGACTTATACCAAGTGTTCTAACTTTGAGTACACATTTGTTGTTTTATTATATTAGCCCCACAGGAGAACAGTGAGATCACCTTCGTTTCCTTTTCTTTTATGCATAAACTTTGCATCTTCTTGTTAGTCTTTTAATATTTGTAAACACTATGTTGCCAGAGATCCTTAAATGTTAGTTGAAAAGAAATCAGTTTTTTCTCTCTCCTCCACCTCTTTGTCTGATGAACAGTATCTGTCACCTTCCTGTGAGTATCCCTACCAACAATAGGTCAGGTAAATTATTATTTAAGCCTTTGTTACGTACATCAAATATGTAGAAACACTGTGGAGAAACATCTCCCATGATTAGACCTTAACCAACATTGCGAATCTGATCATTGTACCTGGCTCTTGTAATAACAACGGGGGAAAAAAGGAACAGTAAAGACACACTTATTGGTCTTTTCAAAATAATTACATGGGAAGTTTAGAAAAACAGAATAATTTTTAAAAATTTTAGATGATAAACATTTATAGAATGCAGGTTTAGGCTCAGAAACAATGGATAATACCAAATAATTAGAAATTGCATTGGTATATTCCAAAACAAAAAGAAATGAAAAGGAAATAGCCATCATAAAGTGTGTCTAGCTCCTCAATGTTTGGGTCCATGCAGACCCATTTCGTGATCCTCAAGAGTCAGCTCTTCCTTTGAAAATGATCACGTAGCATAGTGGTTATGAATCGGGCTGTGAACCTTAAGGTCAGCAGTTCAAAACTACTAACTGTTCTGTGGGAGAAAGATGAGGCTTTCTGCTCCTGTAAAGACTTACAGCCTCGGAAACCCTGTACAGGGTCGCTATGAGTCGGAACCGACTCCATGGCACACAGCCAGGACCTCTTGGAAGGAGTCCTGGTGTGGCGCTGTGGGTTAATGCACCGGACTGCAAAGCCGTTTGAACTGCAAGGTCGGTGGTTCAAGCTCACCGGCTTTCCCTTGGAAATACTATAAAGGGTCACTATAGGTCGGAACAAAATCAATGGCTCTTAACAACAAAAACAACCTCTTGGAAACTCTACAGGGTCGCAATATGTTGGAACCCACTCGTCACCATTTGACAACAGCAGCAGCAGCAATAATTACCTAGTAGTTTCTACATATTTATATATTTAAAAATTCCCTCACCCTTGAACATGAGTTTTGGAGCCTCTTTTGAATTATACTCTCACCCAGGATTAAAAAAAAAAAAAAATCTAATCATGTGTGACTCTTTTTTTCCTACAATACTCTCATATCTACTCGGTTTGTGAATCCTACCCATTGCTCCTTTGGACTATCTATTTCTAGCACTTTATCCTATGTGTCAATTATTCTTTTTTTCAAGACTTCCCTTGATCTAGCTCTGGTGATTCTTGTCAATTTTATCACTTTGATTATACATGAAAACCTCCATCCCTCTTTCTCCTAGATCCTTCTAATAGCTTTTCCTTCAAATTAGACTATTCAACATATCCTTCCTATTTTCCTAGCCTCTTTCTCTCAGTAGCACATACAACTCACACACACAAATGCCAAACTACAAACCCTGTTAAATTCACACAGGGGTTTTCTGTAATAATTTTCCTTGCATTAAATGGCAGGAGACAAATAACAGGTGGGATTAAATGGTCTCATAAAAAGTTCTGTGTATTAATTCTATTTTATTAATTTTTGCTATAGTTAGCTTAAGCAAACATAGGAAAAACAAAGTGAAAATTAAGTGGCCTTCCCACTCTGACCTTCTTCTACTTGAAGGTGTATGCATTTATATGTGTATAGTTTTAAGTCAACATTTTGCCTTTTTTGAGACTTGGCAGATTTATATATGCTTATGGACTAGGATTATTTCCTTGTCTGTATAATTTTCATAGGTGTCCCAACTCCCGGTAGTAATTCTATTAAAGGACTTAGCAATTTTCCTCTTAGATAGAGTGCAAATAATTTCCTCCATTTGTTTAATATCTTTTGGATTTGTTTGTGATGTTTTTCTCCTTTCAAAATGCTATTTGATGTATCTGCAATTCCTTTGATCTTTAATTTCATGCCATTGTGTTTGCTTGTTAGTAGGGAGAGTGGGTCATATTTCAAAAGAGCTCTGCTATTCAAAGGTTGTTTTAAAAAGATTCTCCCATATTTTTGTCTTGTTCTATTTCTTTGAACTTTAATCCGACATAAACTTTTGTAAGTTACAAATTTGAGAACAATGTTAATATTTCCCCAAGGAGATATGCAGTTGTTGAAACGATTTATTTATTAATTCACCTTTTCACAGTCTACATTACACTTTCTTTAAGAATGAGGAAGCATTTCCTAGAAACTCCTTGGACATATTTACCCTTATGGAGTAGGCCTTTTCCTCATGCCAAAAACCACTGTGCTATTTATTCTCTGAAAAGGACTGACTAGCAAGGTTAGCTTAAACTAACCAACTCAGCCATGCCTGAATCACATTGCCAATTGGAACACGTTGATTGCCAAACCTGGGTTATTTTGTGAAATAGCAAAGAGAGAAAGGAATGGATAGAATGAATGTGGTGCAGACAGCCAGCAGTTCGGGCCAAACTCTCTGTTCTTTGTACAATTTGTATCCGAGGTGCAGTTTCTCCATTTTCAGGTCAACAGTGGAGATGAGCAGTCATATGCTTGATAGTCTGAAAAGAGGCGAAAGATTCATTTCTGAAAACACAATTTGAAACCACATTCACTCAAAAACAAAAAAAGAAAAAGAACCCATTTTGGGAAAATATATATATGAGTTAAGCAGGGAAAAAAACACAGACTCTGTTGTCAGAGAGATTTTGGTTTGTATTTCAGCACTTTCTAGCTATGTGGTCTTCAGAGTTACTCACCATTTCTGGACTTCAGTATTCTGTTTTATAAGAATGCTATCTAACTGATAGAGCTATTTAGAGGGTATTGGGAAATCTGCTGCCAAATACCTCTTAAAGTGTTTAGCTAAAATGTTACTTTGAGGACTAAGGTACACCTGACCAAAGCCAGTTATCTCATATGCATGTGAAAGATGAACAAAGAAAGATGGAAGAAGATTTGATGCATTTGATGTATAGTTTTGGTGAAGGATGTTAAATGCATCATGAACTGCCAGAAAAATAAATCTGTGTTGGAAAAATTATAGTCAGAATATCCCTTAGAAACAAGGATGGGCACATCACCGGGAGGAACCAGAATCTGGTAAAATACAGGGTCAGAAAAATGGAGAAAGACCCTAACTAGGATGGATTGATTCAAAGGCTGCAACAATGGACTCAAACAGCTGGATTGTGCGGATGGTCCACTACAATGCAGTGCTTCCTTCTGTTGTACATAAAGAATCAACTCGAGGGCACATAACAACAGCAACAAGAATAACATCCCAGCATTTTGAATTATACTTATATGTCATGATATAACCATGGATTAAAAATAGCCTCAAACCATAATTATAGACTAAAATTTCTTTTTGTTTTTCACATTTTGCAAGATTCCTGGAGTTTCCATGTGATTGTTAAGTGCATCAAGTCAATACTGATCCATAGCGACTCTGTATAGGGTTTCCGAGGAGCAGCTCATGAGCTTGAACCAACTACCTTGTAGTTCAAATTGCTTTGCAGTCTGGGACATTAACCCACAGCACCACACCAGGACTCCACAGTTTCCATTAACGGATGGTATTTACTTTAAGCGACTGGGCTTAAAGCAGAAATTTACTGTCTGTTTCTTTTGTCAGAGAATGTCTGTGCTTTCTATTTTTCTTTTTTATATGTTTTATTGTGAATTATTTGATAGTTTACATGGGAGAACATTAGCTTTACATTCATCCTATCATATATCGTTTCATTGCCATGGTTACAATCTCCTCCATGCATCATCAACCAACCACAGGGTATACTCTGCAAACCTGTCCCCCGGTTGTCAGCACATAGACCCTCTCCCTCTCTGTGTCTAAAGTCCCCAGCCACTCCATCTTTGCCTCCATCTCTGGCATCACTGCTTCTCTGGGTAGGGTCCCGCTGTCTGCTTTTCTCACTTTATGGTCCCAGGGACCTCCACTCCTGGGCTGCAAAGTCAATCACTATGTCTAACTTTACATTTCCATCCCTCTCAATCAGATCAGGATAACAATTATTCACTATTGTATCACAAGAGACCTATCTGCATCTCCTTTCATCAGCCCCTACCAGACAGATTGGATACTACTCAGTGGAGATTCTACCTTCCTCCCCGCCCTCTGGATCTAAGCTCCCTCTTGAAAGCTTGTAAGCCAGTCACTTCTTGCCTTTGTAGCCAATGTCCAAGTTGCCCATCCCTGACTACTCTGTGTATGAAGTGGGTAGGAATGATCCTCGCTGAAAAGATTTGTTCCCTCTTTTGGACTACTGCATCCATAGGTGTAGGTCAAGTTCATCAACTTGTATCAGATTACTCTTTTTTTCCTCTTCTTTCTCCTTCTAGTTGAGCTCTGATCATCCAGTCATTGAAGCCAGGTCAAGTGGGTATTATCTGCAAGTGTTGATGTTCTTGTGTATATGCCCTCTCTTCTTATCAGCAGGAAGCTTCACTATCCACTCTACTGCCTTTGGCTTCTCAAGCATTTCCAAGGCCTGCCCTCCTTCCAGAATGTAGTCGAGGTCTACATCTAGGTCATTTGTCTCAGACATTTTATCTTGTTTGTTGCCATGTGCTGATATGGTCATGTACTTTTGCTTCTTTGACATGTTTAGTGTTTATCTGTGGCCTTAATACTTAATTGAATATGTGTTTTGGTATTTCTGATGCTTTCTTATTGCTTCCAGGTCAATGTGATTAGGATTTGGGCTTCTGTTTTCAATCTTCTTATTGCTTAACACAGAGTAACTTTCACAGATGTTTTCTGCCTCCCTGGTATATGGCAGTTGGTATTGGTTCTTGCCTGGATTTTGGTGTCTTATAGAGTATGATTGTAGCTTGATTATATGGCAGCAGTTGCTGTGTCTTCTGGGATAATATAGGGAGAGAAAGAGTCTCCCAAATGTAGAATGGAAGCATAAAATAGCAAAACAGTAACAGCAAAACAAAAACAAAAGTACAACAACAATAACAAAAAACTAGACTGAATACTGTACTCTATAATTGCAGAAAATGTAGACCAATATGAGTATGACTTTAATTTCCTTTTTCTGCTTCTTGCCTTCAAAGCTGCCTGAGAGATTTCAAGATGCCACTGTTGTTTGTTATGCTGTACCTTTGGATTCAATTTAATTGTTGGCCTGTTTTGTTTTTAAAGTCTTTCTCTCTCCACACCTCTTGTTCTGGCTTTTCCGTATTAAAAACAAAAAACAGTTCAGGGTGGGCTATTGGCCTGAGAGTATTTGTGCGCATGCACGGCAGAAGAACCCACCAGTGGTTTAGGTGGGGAGTGTCCACTAACTCAGGCACCCCCTCTAGTCACCAGAAGGGAGGTGTGCATGCAGTGGGGGGCCAATGAACAGATACTAAAAAAAAAAAAAGAAAAGAAAATCATAACAAAGCAAAATCAGTAAAATGTATTGTGCACCTTTGCTCCGCGGTTCCCGTGGTGTTTTTCTGTGGTGTGTCTGCTGCCCCGGTTAGTCTTTCCATTTGGTCTCACCCAAGTTGTGGCTCTGGGCCACTGAGCCCGGCAGATTCAAAATTATGCAATTTCTTACTTTCGCTACAAGTTCCACTAGCTATAAGTCTTCAAACTTTTAAAATATTCCTGCCTATGTAGTTCTGAGTTTTGGAGCTCTGCCCTGAGTCTGCTTTGCCTGATATTCTGTGGTATTGCTGTCGGTGAACCTCACTGCACCTCCACCCTAGCCACCATCAAGCTCCCTCATCTATTTCTTGATATCAGAAACAGTTGTAGTGGTGACATTGTGGAATATATAATTATAGAGTCAATATCTGCAATATAAAGATATCTGATAGTATAGTTTTTACTATACTTTAGAATCCTGATGTGGCAGTTTGAGTTAATGCACTGGACTGCAAAAGCTCACCAATCACTCCTAGGAAACCCTATATGTGGTTGCTATGGGTCGTAACCTGAATTGATGACAGTGAACAACAGAAACAACATACTGTATGGTGTTTTCTGGGTTTATAAAGATTGAATGAATCATTGGATAAAACAGAGCCAATGCATTTGCGTTACAATCCTCTAGATGTCAGGTGTTTTGTTTGTAATCATAAATAAATTGCTTGATAATTTTTGGAATTCCAGGATGCAGAAATTATTGAACAATATCTTTGACATCAGAGTCATGATGTGATGCTCTAGCATAAGCGATGGACTGCTAACCTCAGTGTCAATAGTGCAAACGTATAAGAAACCCTATACAGAATTTACTTGATGACACTTAACAACAACATTAACATGCAAGTATAATTTTCCTGATGATAATTCTTAAAAATGGTTGCAGTAGTACCTTGGCAAGGAGTTGCTAGAAATTCATGTTGAATTCAGAAAATGATACGGAACAAGGATATCATTGCTGATGTCAAATGGATCTTGGCAGAAAACAGAGAATAGCAAAAACATGGTTGCCTGTGTTATATTTACTATGCAATGGAAGTAGACTGTGTGGAATATAACAAATCTGGATAATATTTCAAAGAATGGGAATTTCAGAACTCTTTTACTCACACAGAAACTGTACATAGACCTTGAATTCCAGAACTCTTTTACTCACACAGAAACTGTACATAGACCTTGAGACCTTAAAGCATTTTTAATGCTTTAAAATTAGGAATAGTGATCTCGAGGGCTATATCCATTCACCATACTTATTTAATCTATATGCTGAGAAAATAATTTGAGAATAGTAATATGGTGTTATAATTGGAGGAAGACTCATTTTACAACCTGTGTATGCAGCTGACATAAACTTGCTTACTGGAAGCAGAGAGGACTTAAAAATGAGTTGCACCTCAATGTAAAGAAAACAAAAATCCCACCACTGAACCAATAAATAAATGAAGATAAGATTGAAGTCGTCGAAGACTTCATTTATCTTTCATCCAAAATCAACACTCATGGAAGCAGCAGTCCAGAAATCAATTGATGTACTGCAATAAGCAAATCTGGTGCACAAGACCTCTTTAAAGTGTTTACGAGAAAAAATACCAGTTTGAGGACTAAGGTGTGCCCTGTCCCAAGCCATGGTATTTTCAGTTGCCTGTTATGCATGTGAAAGTTGGACAATGAACTAGGAAGATTATAGAAGAATGGATGCATCTGAGTTATGGTGTTAGAGAAGGGTATTAAATGTACCATAGAAAGTCAGAAGAGCAAACAAATCTGTCTTGTAAGAAGTACAGCCAGAATGTTGCTTAGAAGCCAGGATGGCGAGACTTTGTCTCTCATACTTCATATAGGTTATAAGGCGGGACCATTGGAGAAGGACATCATGCTTTTAAAAATGGAGGGTCAGTGAAAAAGGAGAAGAATCCCATTGAGATGGATTGCCACATGGGCAGCACCCATGGGCTCAAGTATACCAATAATTGTGAGGATGGCATAGGATTGGGAAGTGTTTTGTTCTGTTGTGCATAGAGTCACTATTTGTCAGAACCTACTTGATGGTACCTAACAACATCTTTCTTTTTTTTTAAAGTTGTATTGTGAATTATGTGACATTTTACATGGGAGAACATTAGTTTTACATTCATCTTATCATATATTGTTTCATTGCCATAGTTACAATCCCCTCCTCGCATCACCAATCAATGAAAGGGTGCATCCTATAAGCCTGCTTTCCCCATTCCGCTCGCTCCCCCCGCAGGGTCTTCAGCACTCAGCCCCCTCTTCCTTCCTGGATTCTGAGTCCCCAGCTGCTCCCTGTTTCCACACCATCATCTCTGCCTCCATCTCTCGGATCACTGCCTCTCTGGGTAGAGTTCTGTTCTCCACTCTTTTCCCTTCATGGTTCCAGGGACCTCCGCTCCCTGCCTGCATAGTCAATCACTCCCCTCCTTGCCACAAAATGCCCACTTTTACATTTACAACCTTCACAATTAGTCCTGGTAGCAATTATTCACCCTTACTTCACAAGAGACCTATCAGCATGCCGTATAATCAGCCCCGCCTAAACAGATTGGATACTACTCAGTAGAGATTCTACCTTGCTCCACACTCTCTGGATCTAGGTTCCCTCTTGAAAGCTTGTAAGTCAGTCACTTCTTGCCTTTGTAGCCTCCCCATTTTGGATAGTCAATGTCCAAATTGCCCATCCCTGTCTACTATGTGTATGGAGGAGGTGGGAGTGATCCCTGCTGCAAAGACTTGTTCCCTCTTTTGATAACAACAACATCTTGAAAATTAAAGATCATTTAGGAAAGAATCAAGCCTTGTACCTAGTAGCTATTCAATAAGGTTTACAATTAGGACTGCTAGTCACAAGGTTGGTGGTTCAAGTCCACCAGTTGTTCTATGGGAGAAAGATGGGGCTTTCTGTTCCTGCAACAATTTACATACCTAGGAAACCCTATACAGGGATGCTATTGGTCTGAACCTACTATATAGCCCTTAACAACAAGAACTTACTGGTGACTATACTTTCTTTGGGTGAGTGTTCATAGATTTTCAAGTAGCTACCTGTGGTAGCATAGTGGTCAAGAATTGGACTGCGAACCACAAGGTCAGCAGTTCAAAACTACCAGCTGTTCTGCAGGAGAAAGATGAGTCTTTCAGCTCCCGTAAAGATTCACAGCCTTGGAAACTCTGTACAGGTTCGCTATGAGTCGTAACTGACTCCACGGCACATAACAACAATAACAAAGATTTACAGCCTCGGAAACTCTGTACAGACTCGCTATGAGTCGGAACCGACTCCACGATACACAACAACAACACCTCCATATAGCAGTACCAGACTAAGCTTTGCAATGACTGAAAATTGTGTTCAGATCCAAGTGAGATTTACACATTATTTGGGAAGTCTTTACTTGGATTATTCAATATAAAGTGTATTAAATTGATGAAGCAGTCCAGGGCATTAACCTGCAGCACCAGGACTCCATAATACTAACACTGAACAAAATACAGGGAAAGCTTGATTTTGCCAGCATTAATGGAGCTCTGGTAGCGTAGTGGTTACGAATCGGGCTGCGAACCTTAAGGTTAGCGGTTCGAAACTACCAGCTGCTCCGCGGGAGAAAGATGAGGCTTTCTACTCCCGTAAAGATTTACACCCTCGAAAACCCTGTACAGGGTCGCTATGGGTCGGACCCGACTCGATGGCACTTAACAACAACAACAACAAATTGATGAAGCGTCTTTCAGGCTCTTCATTACACATAAGGAAATCAAAATCCAGAGATCTACCTCGGGTCATAGTGTAGAAATATCAGATCTAGCACCCTGGTTTCCTCAATTTTGCTAAAGATGATTTCTCTATTAGTTTTGAAATCATTTAAAACGAATGCATCCTGTTTTAAAGAATCTTCACAGCAAGGATCATTCCCATCCCCTCTGTACACAGGATTGATAGGGTTGGGCAACTTAGACATTGGCTTCCTATAATTGGGGGTGGGGGTGGTAAAAAGGCACAAAGTTTCAGGCTTATAAGTTTGCAAGAGGGAATTTAACTTTAGAATGTTTCCGGGGAAAGTAGAATCCCCATTGAGTGGTTTTCATCCTGTTAAGACAGGTATGATGAAAGGAGATGGGGTTAGATGCTTATGATTCAATAGTGAGTACTTGTTTTCATTACTACTTTTGATTGTTGCAACTGTAATGGTAGAAGTTTTGTAGAAAAAAGAGGAGAGTGGTTGATCTTATAGTCAAAGATCTTAGGATCCTGGGACCATCAAGGGAAAAGAGTGGTAACAGAGTATGGGACCCTATCCGGAGAAGAGGTGATGCCAGAGCTGGAGGCAGAGACAGAGCAGCTGAGGACAATAGACTCTTGGAAGGAGAGGGGCTGTGTGGTGGTAGCCAGGAGGCATGCTGGCAGGGTGTGCCCTTTGGTTGTTTGAATGGTAATATATTCCTGAGTCTTTTGGTGTACATAAAAAATAAGCACCCAAAACAAACAAACAAACAAAAAAACCCAGAGGCAATAGAATCAAACAGTGCTGCATAATGATACATGAAGGGGATTTTAATCATTGCAACAAAATGAAATACCATAGGATGAGTGTAAAACTGATGTTCTCACATGTAAACTTACCTGTTGGATAAGCACTGTCCTGCAAAGTTTGTTTGAACTGCAAGGCTGGTGGTTCAAACCCATCAACCGCTCCTTAGAAACCCTATACAGGGTTGCTATGAGTCAGAACATACTCAACAGCATGTATGAACAACAACATGTGTTATAATAACTGTGGTTTCTAAATTCTATTGCTCGTATCCTTTTATATTTGTTTTTTCTAGAAATAATTTCTGTAAAAATGAGGTTAATGTCCAATTTTAAACTACTTACTAAACTTGGTAAGATAAATATTTCTGAAGTATGATATAGTCATATGCAGTAAATCTAAGGTAGTCAGATCTCAAACCTATTGGCATATGTTTAATTATTTTTAAAAATTTAATATCAGGCTTGTAAATTTAGAAAAAGAAATATAACATTCTTATAAAATAAAATTAAAATCAATAAGATTTTAATCAGGGAAAAATAAAAAAAGAAAAAGAGCTAAAATGAATAGAGAGATATACTGTTAACATGGAAGGGGATTATAATCATTGTAATGAAACAGAGTATTTGATTTGTTGAATGTAAAACTGATGATCTGCCCTGTAAACTTTCACTCAATTCACAATAAAAACTTAAAAAACAAAAAGTAGAAAAATCCATGAGCACATCTTCTTTCTAGTTTCATTAAAGATGCAAACTTCTTCTTGAAATGACTTTTTGAGGTATTAAAAAGTAAATTTAAATGTTTCAGAAAAAGAACTACATATCTCAGGAAGCAGATAATTGCCAATGGATTTAGCAACCTGACCTACAATATAGAAATTTCTAATTAAAGTACTCTTTTTTATAATGATAATCTATCAGCCCGAAATTTCCTTGGGACATGTTATAATGAAGATAAAATGAATTCAGATTTTAAATTAACCAGAGATCCCAGAGAAACCTAATAAACATTTTCATAAATGTTCACTGTAAGTAAATTTTATTGTGAAATAATCCTTGTTTTATATATAGCTCCCATCATGGCCATCATTATACCATGAATAACTGAACTAATACATATAAATATTTTAAATGTTCATCTTCTACATGTGAATGTGATGTAGCTAAACATGAATACAACTTTATGCAACTGGATCAAGAGACAAACTGTCTGTGTTTACAGAATCCACTAACAATGCTAGCAACTAATCAATCTTTTCAAACATGGTTTCTATTCTACAGAGTTTTATTTGTAATATTTGCATAGTAAAAAAATTGATTACTGTTTTCTTAAATTAGCCTTAGCATGAAATAAGTATGCTCTGTGAGTACTAATTAAAAGTCAGTTTAAACATTCTTTTCCTGGCCACCAGCACACAGCCTTTCTCTTTCCATGAGTCTTGAGTCCTCAGCTGCTCCCTCTCTCCATGGCCACATCTCTGCCTCCATCTCTGGTGTGGCTGCTTCTCTGAATAGGGTCCCACATTCCGCTCATGTTCTTCTGCCTTGATGGTCCTAGGGTTGTCTGTTCTGGGACTGTAAGATTAACTACTCCCCCTTTTTGTTACAAAACTTCTACCTTTACCGTTGTGACAGTTGCAGTTAATCACGATAATAATTACTCTCTGTAGGTTGCTAATCTTAACGGCAGCAGTTCGAAACTACCAGCTGTTCCATGGGGGAAAGATAGGCTTTCTCCTCCTGTAATGATTTACAGCCTCGGAAACCCTGTACAAGGTCGCTTTGAGTCGGAATCAATTCCACAGCATATAACAACAACAACAACAACAATTGAATCATAAGAATCTTATCCCCATCTCCTATCTCCATACCTGTCTAAACAAGATGAAAACTGTTCTGTGGGGATCATACTATAGTTTTTTAATGAGCCATAATCAACACAGTAGCAGTGGTTTTGGTTTCATTTGTTGGTAATATGAAAAAGATTTATACTTTAGTAGATAAGTAATTGAAAAATCAGTAAGAAAAAGTAGAACATCCAAGTATGAAAATGCACAAAGAATATGATAAAGAAAATGACAAAAGGAATAAAAAAAAGTCAATATATCAATATGTTAATAAAATTATGTCAAACCAAACTTTCAGTCCAGTGCCTTATACCACAGGGCCACACCAAGACTCCAAAGAGGATGTTGTTGTTGTTGTCGTTGTTAGATGCCATCGAGTCAGTACCTACTCATACTGACCCTGTGCACCTAGAATGAAACCTAGACTATGACAGAGCCTAGGGTTTACGATAGAATAAATTGATGCCAGCTTTCAGAATTTCAACTGTCTAATAGAACCCAATATTTAAGTATATAAATCTTGGACTAGTATTTTTTGACCCTAGAAATTTATCTAAGAACACTAATCTGATGAGTTGTTTCTTTTGTTGTTAAATGCCATCGAGTCATTTCGTACTCATAAGTGACCCATAGGGTTTTCAGGGAGCAGTTGGTTAATTTGAACCAGTGGCCTTGTGGTTCAAATTGACCTTGCGATCCAGTGCTTTATAGTAACATAACTAAGAAATAATTAAAATATTGTAAAATGACAATGAATAGAAAATTTATAAAACATGAGTAAATTTTATATTAAATATATTCAAGGCACTATTATGAAACTTTTAGAAAGGCACTATTAGAAAACAAAAATCCTCACCACTGGACCAATAAACAACATTCTTATCAATGGAGAAAAGATTGAAGTTGTCAAGGACTTCATTCTTCTTGGATCAACTATCAACACTCACAGAAGCAGCAGTCAAGAAATCAAAGGATGTATTGCCTTAGGCAAATCTGCTGCACAAGACCTTTTTAAAGTGTTGAAGAGCAAAGGTGTCAGCCTGAGGACTAAGGTGTGCCTGCCCCAAGCCATTCAGTAACTTCATATGCATGTGAAAATTGGACAGTGAATAAGGAAGACTGTAGAAGAATTGATGCATTTGGGTTATGGTGTTGGAGGAGAATATTGAAAGTGCCATGGACTGCCAAAAGAACCAATAGATCTGTTTTGGAATAAGTGCAGCCAGAGTGCTCCTTGGAGGCCAGGATGGCTAAGCTTCGTCTCTCCTACTTTGGACATACTGTCCAGAGGAAACAATCGTTGGAGAAGGATGTCATGCTGGGTAAGGTGGAGGGTCAGAGAAAAAGAGGAAGACCTCTAACAAAATGGATTGGCCAGGTGGCATCATTGATGGACTCAAGTGTGGCAGCGGTAGTGAAGTTGGCCCAGGATCTGACATTGTTTTGTTCTGCTGTGCAGGGGCTCGCTATGAGTCGGTTCCGACTCGATGGCACCCGACAACAACAACATTATGAAACTTAAAATTCTTGCTAAGTGTATATACAAATTTATGACCATGTTGTAAGGATGTTGTTTTGTGCTAATGACTTGAATAAAATAGTTTATCAGACTGTAAATCTTTACAGGAACAAATGTTAAATCTTTTGTCCCTCAGAGCTGCTAGTGAATGTAAGCTGCAGACCTTTCAGTTAACAGCCAAGTGCTTTTATCATTGCATCAGCAGGTTAAGGAGGTTCCAACTCATAGTGCCCCCCTGTATATGGTTTCTGAGGAGCATCTGGTGGGTTTGAACTGCTGACTTTGTGTTTCATACTGACCTTGTGGTTGAGTGCTTATTCTATAACCCTACACCAGGTGTATTCTTAAAGGAGAAAGTTATAAATGAAGGGGTTTCAAAAAGCTTGTTAAAAATGAAATGACTATTTAAGTAACTTTTTGAAGCACCTTTGTATAGACGATGAAATATAATGATGCATCATATATTTATACATAAATATATGCAAGTATATGTGTAAAAGTGAGTCCTGGTGTAGCACTGCAGGTTAATATGCTGGCCTGTAAAGTCGCAAGGTCAGAAGTTCAAGCTCACCAGCCACTGCTGGGAAACCCTATACAGGGTTGCTGTGCATTGGAATCGACTTGCTTGTACTTAAGAACATTAAGAGCAACATATGTGCTTAGAAGTCATGGTGAGGTACTGTGGGAAAAGCAGTGGACTGCTATCGACCCCTTGAAAACTTTATGCAAGGTTGTTATGAATCATAAACAACTCAATGGTACTTAACAATATTGGTGGTGTTATGTATCTTAGAGTTGGTTCCGACTCATAGAGACCCTGTACATGGTTTCCGAGGCTGTAAATCTTTAAGGTATATATATATATAATTTATAGCACATATAATCTTATATTGATAATAACATACACATATAAAATGTGTGGTTTATATATTCATTTAATTTCATTATCACTCCAATTTATTGCTAATGTTGAATTGAATTAGCATTTAATAGAACATTCTAGAATTTAAGGAGTTAGAAAGAAGTACCTGTCCCCCCGAAAAAACTCCAATGACCTATGTATATTTAATTTTGGTTCTTATCTATCTAGTCCACTACTTAGTTATAAGTCATTGGTCACATAATTTCCTAACCTGTACACCTACTATGTGAAGGTACCATTGTGCTGTCCTCAGTGGCCTTTTGACTCCCTCTCTGGCCTCAAATTCATGATCTCAATCTATGATTTTTATTGAATAGTGTTAATTTATGGAATGAGAGACAATGAATCAAATTTGGGGTATAGAAATGGCTTATGTTATTGCCCACCCCTTTAAGAAATTATAAACAAATTAAATAGGGATGTTTGAAATAGCACAATGTTTGTCACGGACCTTCTGGTGTTTTTGAATGTGATGTCCAAAATATTTTTTAAAACAAATTAGTTTGGATTGTCTTTGCCTCTTGAGCCAACATTGCTTGGGAAACACAATATGTGATACCAAAATAACAACCTAAATTCTCAGAGACTACACAGGTCTCCCACATTCCTTCCCTTCATGTGACCATATTCTATTTCCATTCCTGTAACTAGGACACTAAATTTATTATATGTACTTTCAATATGTATACTCCCCAAAACTTGCTTGACACTCTACAATGATTTCCCAGGACATTTAGAAGAAAACCCAAAATCCTTCCATGAAATATACCATTTGCCTCTTCACTTAGTTTCAAATATAGAGGAACCTTTGTATTATTTCCCATATGTCATACATGCTTCCAATTTAGGGTCTTTACATATGTGTGTTTCTCTGTTGATGAAAGGTTATTTCCCAAACATTCAAATAGATTGTTTCCTAACTTTACTCAGGCTTTTAAATTTACTGGTTACAGAACAACCTTTTTTGGGGGGGCTCCACTAGTCCTGGTGTGGACTCCTGGTTTGGCACTATATAGGATCATCACTGTTCTGCGAACCACAAGGCCAGCAGTTCAAATCCACTAGCTGTTCCTCGGAAACATACAGGGTCGCTTTGAGTCAGAAACAACTCAATGGCACTTGGCAACTATCTCATATACCACCCCCACCAGCTGCTTCTGAGGAGGAAGATTATCCTGTTGTTCCCATGAAGATTTACAGTTACAAAACCCTACATAGGGTCTCTGAGACTGGTAGTTGGCTCTATGACAGCCAGTTTATTTATTTATTTTGGTTTGTGTCACACTCTGAAGCTTTGTAGGCACGGTGGTTAAAGTGCTCAGCAGTTTAAACCCACCCTTCACTCTACGGGAGGAAGCTGTCTCTGCTTTTGTAGAGATTACATCCTTGAAACGCTGTGGGACAGTTCTACTCAATGGCAATGGGTTTGGTTCCACTTTTATTACTTATTTTTACCAATTTCTATCATTTTTCTGGAGTCCTAGTGTGGCACTGTATAGAATAATCCCTGGACTTCTAACCACAAGGTTGGTGGTTCCACCCCACCAGATGCTCCCTGGAAACTCTATACAGAGTCGTTATGAGCTGGAACTAGCTCCACGGCATTTACCAAAATCAACGTCCTTTTTCTATCACTATCAACATTACACGAAACTTTTATTTATTGGTTGCTTCCCTCTAATGAGAATAACTACCAAGAAGAGAAGGACTCTGGGTCTAGAACACATAGTAGATACTGAAGAAATAGTGGTGGAATGAATAAATAAATAACATATATTGCTTTATATTTTGTATTCTAGGGTAGAGTTAAATGAACATCATTAACTAGAAGAGCAACTATCCAGAATTGTTCTTGTGACTCTAATATATTTTGCAGAGTTTTAGAAGCAAGTTCTGTGACCATCTGTTTCCTGCACTGGCACACTTTTACATCTTTTTCCTATTCTAATGCAGTCCTGGTGTGGTTGGTTTGAACTGCTAGATTGGCGGTTCAAACTTACAAGTCACTCCTTGGAAAGCATATATAGGGTTGCTATGGCTCAGAACTTACTCAACAGCACTTAACAACAACAACAATGATTATAAATTACTATGCCCATCAATCATGTTTGCATAGTTAACAAATTATCACTAAATAAAAGGGAAAATAATACAAAGTAGAATATACCACATTTCAAACTGTTTCATTTTCCAAAAATATTTCAGGTGCTAGGTTATGGATAAAAACAGACAACCAAACAAATTCATGAGTCTCTCAAAAGTCTATTGGATGGATTCTAGGAACCTGCAGTGTATTCAGTTATCTTTGTAATAAAATATAATCTTTCAGAGAAAGTTCATCTTGACTAGAGCTTTTTAGAATACAGCTCTATGAAGGAATGTAATCGAAGGATTTGAAGAATAAATTGGTGGGGAATTTTTGTTGTCCCAAGGAGCTCTGATAGTGTAGTGGTTACGAATCGGGCTGCTAACCTCAAGGTCGGCAGTTCAAAACTATCAGCTGTTCCGCGGGAGAAAGATGAGGCTTTCTGCTCCCGTAAAGATTTGTAGCCCCGGAAACCCTGTGCAGGGTTACTATGACTCAGAACTGACTCCACGGTACTTAGCAACAACAAGACAAAACTGCGAAGTATGAGTATTCTGGAACACTTAATTTTGCTATCGATGAATCTTTACATGGACTAAGAGACAGTTGTTTGAACAGAACATGGAAACACTGAATGTTTTAAAATTAAGAAAGGTGAGCAACAGGGTTGTTTTCTTTCACCATACTTATTCAAAATGTATGCTGAGCAAATAATCTGAGAACCTGGGTTATATGAAGATAGACGTGGCATCAGAATTGGAGGAAGACTCATTAACAACCTGCGATATGCAGATGATACAACCTTGCTTGCTGAAAGTGAAGAGGACTTGAAACATTTACTGATGAAGATCAAAGAGCACAGCCTTCAGTATGGATTACATCTCAATGTCAAGAAAACAAAAATCATCACCAATGGACCAATAAACAACATTCTTATCAACGGAGGAAAGATTGAAGTTGTCGTTCTTCTTGGATCAACTATCAACACTCGCGGAAGCAGCAGTCAAGAGATCAGACAACGTATTGCATTAGGCAAATCTGCTGCACAAGACCGTTTTATTTATTTATTTTTTAATGTTTGCTTGTGAATTATATGATAGTTTACATGAGAGAACTTCAGTTCCACATTAATTGCATCGTACATCATAACATTGCCATGGTTCCAATCCCCTCCATGCATCGTCTTCCGACCAAAGGGCATATCATAGAAGCCCGTGCTCTACACTCCCCCCTCCCCCCTCAGTCTTCGGCCCACAGTTCCTCTCCCTCTCTGGATCCAAAGTCCCCAGTCGCTTCATCCCTCCACATCTCCATCTCAGGCATCTCTGTTTCCATCTCAGGCATCCCCGGTTCTCTGGGTGGGGTCCCTTTCTTGGCTTTTATCCGTTGGTGGTCCCAGAGACCTCTGCTCCTAGACTGGAGAAATAATCGCTCTCTTCCTTGCTACAAAACATCCACCCCTGCATTTCCAGCACTCACAATCCGTCCTGATAACCATTATTCACTACAGTATCGCACGTAACCCATCTGTATTTCATTTCATCAGCTCCACCTAGACAAATTGGATA
This sequence comes from Chrysochloris asiatica, assembly GCF_000296735.1. NCBI lineage: Eukaryota > Metazoa > Chordata > Mammalia > Afrosoricida > Chrysochloridae > Chrysochloris > Chrysochloris asiatica. Next base: position 2,912,134 of record NW_006408657.1, on the reverse strand, counting down.
GTACTCACTGGTGATTCTCCCTTCCTCCATGACCCCTAGCTCTAGGTTCCCTCTTGAAAGCTTGTACGTCAGTTACTTCTTGCCTTTGTAGTCCCTCCCTCCCCATTTGGGTATCCAATGTCCAAGTTTCCCCTCTCTGTCTACTCTGTGTGGAGGGGGTGGGAATGTTTCTTGCTGTAAGGATTTGTTGCCTCTTTTGTGTCACTGCATTCGTATCACAAGACCTTTTTAAAGTGTTGAAGAGCAAAGATGTCAGCTTAAGGACTAAAGTGCATGTGAAAGCTGGACAGTGAATAAGGAAGACCATAGAAGAATTGATGCTTTTGATTTATGGTGTTGGAGGAGAATATTGAAAGTGCCATGGGCTGCCAAAAGAACCAGCAGATCTGTGTTGGAAAAAGTGCAGCCAGAGTGCTCTTTGGAGGTCAAGATGGCCAAACTTCATCTCTCATACTTTGGACAAATTGTCACGTGGTACCAGTTGCTTGAGAAGGATATCCTGTTTGGTAAGGTGGAGGGTAAGAGAAAAGGAGGAAGACCCCCAGAGAGATGGATTGGCAAAGTGGCAACATCAATGGCTCAAGCGTGGTAACAATTGTGAGGTTGGCCCAGGATTGGGCAGTCTTTCGTTGTGTTGTGCATAGAGTCGCTATGAGTTGGTACCAACTCTATGGCACTTAGCAACAACAACAACAAAGAAGTCTTATCTAACCCAGTAGGCAATAAACCAATTGCCTGTGAGTTGATTCTGACTCATGGTGACCCTATATGGGCTTTCCAAGACTGTACATTTTTACAGGAGCACATAGCCTTATCTTTCTCCCATGGAGTACTGCTTGTGGGTCTGAATTGCCAAGTTTGCAGTTAGCAGCCCAATGCTAACCTACAGTACCAATGGAGTAATAAGAGTGTGTTTCAAAAGGAATGCTATTGATTTATGGACTCAGGGTGGATATGTTTTAAAGAAAGAATTTGTCAGAAATGTTATAAGATATTACCAGAAATAGATAAGCTCAGAAAAGAAATTAGATAGAAAAAGTTGCCATCTGATTCGTATGGATTCTGACTCATGGTGTTTTACTGTACTCCACCTGTGTCAGAGTAGAACTGTGCTCTGTAGGGTTTTTGATGGATGAATTTTAAAAAGTAGATTGTGTAACCTTTCTTCTGAGTTATCTTTGGTTGGAATCGAACTTCCAATCGGTTGGTATGTCATGAAACAAGTTAATTGTTTTCAGCACTGGGGGAATCAAAACCATAAGTAAATTAGTAGATATGGACACATATTTTTCCTCTCAATTGTAAAAGTTCTTAGTACCATGATGCATTTTTGGTTTTCTGTTTACAACAGCTTTTGCAGTGTTGTGTTTGTGTCCTCTGTGTGCATGCTATAATGATACTCAAAGTAATATTCTAATGAATTATTGAATGTTACATTGTTTGATGAAAGTTTTCATAAATTTTTGATATATATGATCTCCTTAAAAAAATGGTCTACATTCACAATTTGAGGTGCAATGCCTATGTCAAAGTGAAGGAATTGCCCTTCTAAATTAATTGAAGCATAGGAATTATAGAGCACTGTCTCATCTTTTCATCAGAGGAAAATTTTAATAGTGCTCAAAAGGTAGATTAAGTCATTTTTAGACAAAGAGCCTTTGCCCTGAGAATATTATTCCACTCAATGACTGAAGGAACATTTATGAGGGCAATTGTATTTTTGTTCAAGAAAAAGGTCAATCCTTTGAAAAATTGTACATTTGAATTCTCTATTTTGACTCAATTTGAATTTCTTAGGGATATTTTCTAAATGTGCTATAAAATATTGTTGATGTTGAAAGTGTGAGCGAGTCATTTCCTACTCGTAGCAACCCTGTATAGGGTTTCTGAGGAACAATCGGTGAGTTTGAAGCACTCACGTTGCTGTTCTAACTGACCTTGTAGTCCAGTGCTTATCCTACAGTACCACACTGGGATTTCTGTGAAATATTAGGAAAAATAAAATCAGTAAGAATGGAAGGAATGCACAGCCTAATTTTTCTTCTGGATAAAAGATTTAGGTGTCTGTGATTTCTGGAATATTTCAAAGTGTAATAGTTTCTATGGAACAGTAATTTTGATCATTTAGACACAGCCCATGAAAATTCAGTAACATTTTCTATGATATAGGAGAAATATATTGAGTGTTCTAGAATTGCAAGAGAATGTTTTCTAATAAAAGAACCAGAATTAGTTTTGGAGAATGGTTCATTTGTTTTGATTAATCACAACCAGTGTTCACTTAAAACATAGATATAATTAATCCATGTAAGGCTATATCTGAAATTTTTCAAATAATGAAATCTTTAAAAGTAGATGTGACTATAGAGAGGGGAATACAATATATTTATAGAGGGGAAATCCATGATTTTTTGATTATATTTATCTGTGAACTTTTTTGAAACAATATTACATTGAGTCGATTCCAGCTATAGAGATACCATAGGAACCCACTCGAAGGCACTTAGCAACAACAATTACAAATTGGACAGAGTAGAACTGCTCCAGAGAGACTCCAATTCTGTTCATCTTTCCGGAAATTGACTGCCTCATATTTGTCCAGCAGAGCAGCTGGGAGAGTCAAACTGAAGACTTTTTATTAGTAGTTCAGTGCTTAACCCACTGTTCCATCACCAGGACTCCTTGAATTTAT
>NW_006408657.1:2900411-2909015 GCF_000296735.1 Chrysochloris asiatica | reverse complement strand
TGCTGTGGGTTAATGCACCAGACTGCAAAGCTGTTTGAACTATAAGGTCGGTAGTTCAAGCTCACCAGTTGCTTCTTGGAAACCCTATGCAGGGTCGCTGTGGGTCGCAACAGACTTGATCGCACTTAACAACAACTACTTAAGGCATTGTATTTAAATGTGTATTTATATATAAATATTAAGCCTTAAGTACTAGAATTTATTATTACTATGAAATTATTATAAAAATGTCTTCAGTTCTGATATATAAAAGGACTCACCATAATGTATGCATGTAAGACTTTTATTTATAGAAAACTATGTGGCTAGGCAAGAAACAGAAAATATAAGCAAACTAGCACTCTGAGAGACACTCAGAGCTCATCCTTGTTTGCCATGGGTTCTTCTTTAGATAAAGGAAGTTCTATGTTTCCCAGTAAAAACAAGAGCTGAGTGAGGAATCTTGGCTTCCCGAGAGCTAAAAAAAAGACAGACACTTAATAGAGGCGATTTCAAGTCTTATTGGTCATACAGTCAAGCCTCGTTTGCCAAACCATTTTTGCTAGTTGCAAATATCAGCAAACTGACTTTAAAAGTCATCAGGGGAGTTGAAGACCTTAAATCCCATTCCCTATGTTAGCTAAGAGTCAAAAGTAGGAGATCCAAGAGTTCCCAGACATAATAGAGAATTTTTCCAGTTTAAGTGTAAATCTATTCTAGCTCCACATGCATCATTTTGACCTTTTTTATATTCACGCATATCATGGTTTTTCAGGTATCACAATGATAGGATTAATTCTGTGAGTCATTAATACAATCGATTTATTTACCAAGTATCAATCATAGCTGAAAGAGAATACCTGCTTACCTTATTTCACTAAAACATAATTATTCTTAAAACTGTGAAAATTAGTCAATTAAATTTCACAGTTACATATGAGAAATCATAAGTAATACTATGTTTGTTGTTTAGTGCCATCGAGTCAGTTCCGACCCATAGCAACCCTGAACAGGATTTCCGATGCTGTAAATCTTTGTGGGAGCAGAAAGCCTCAGCTGGTAGTTTTGAACTGCTGACCTAGTGGTTCACAGCCTGATTTGTAACCACTACACTAACATACTATAGCTACCTTTTTTGGAGTTCGAAGCAGTGGATAGGAAGGAATGTCCATTAATGATTTAACAAACATTTATTGTGTGCATGCATATTAGTCTCAACACACTGTGTGAAAAGGGTGAAAGCTGATCAGCTTACAGTTTTTTTTTCCCCCTAAAAGTCTTCAGTTTCTTACTCGGGCTATGACAAATTTTCATTTCTTTTTGTTACCCTTCCAAATAAGTCCCTCCCCCAGTAAAAGAAGTAAAAGTAGAACTTCCATTGTCCTGAAAGTCTATTGGTTTCTACCTGTGCATCATTCCCATATTTAGAAATCTTTCCAGACTTTCCATTTCTACCGCAGCCTGCCTTCTATTATTTGGTTTTGAATTACGTTTAGGTGTTAAGAAACTTCTTCCGTAGAATTTTAAGACATTGTAATATAGATTGTTTACCAATTTTCTTTATTCAATTCACAAAGAACTACAATATGTCATAACTCCCAGATTACCTGTATATGTAAAGTCTCTTCTTATTTTTTAATAATAAAAGCATTCCACTCACCTACACATTTCCAATAAATGAAAATCCAGAAATGAAAATAATTAATGTTATAATAATGAAAAGTCACAATGTAATTTTAAAAAAGAAAACAAAGTCCAGATCATTATATTCTAACTGGGAGTCCTGCTGTGGTGTTGTAGGATAAGCACTGGACAGCTAAGCACAATGTCGGTGGTTCAAACCCACTAGCCACTCTTTGGAAACTCTATACAGGGTCACTATGAGTTTGAACCAACTCAACCAAACTTAACAACAACAACAAATTGGGTATAATATATAACTTCTCGTAAAATGGTAATAATACACTACACAATAAGAAACTATATTAAAAGATATGATACTCTATTAAAAGATATGATATCATCGGAAGACATACTTTAATACATGTATGATTATGTGGATAGTTGATTACTACTGTTGATTATTAAAGTGTGTAGAATTTTATTTGAACTAGGAATGTCCAGATTAATAACATAAAAGGATATAATTGTTGTTGTTAAGTGCTTAGGAGTCAGGTCCCAGCTAATCGGGACTCTATAAAATTTCCTATGAGTAACTGGTGAGTTTAAACCTCTAACCTTGTCGTTTGCAGTCCAGTACTTATCCTATAGCACCACACAAGGACTCCAAAGTATATAATCATGTTGTTGTAAAGTGTTGTTGAGTCAATTCTGACTCTTAGCATCCCTGTATAGGGTTTCTGAGGAGCAGCTGGTGAATTTGAACTGCCAACACTTTGGTTCAATCTGACCTTTAGGTCCAGTGCAGTATCCAGCAGTGCCACACCAGGACTCTGAAGTATATAGGAGTCTAAGAATTTATGGTACCCTAGGCATTCACGGAGTCCTGGTGTGGCCCTGTGGGTTAATACACCAGACTTCAGAGATGTTTGAAGTGCATGGTGGTTCAAGCTCACCAGCTGCTCCTCGAAAGCCCTATACAGGGTCGCTATGGGTCGGAATTGACTTGATGGCACTTAACAAAAACAACAGGCGTTCCGAAAAGCGTGTAATGGTTGACATAACTTCGTCAACATCCTCTTCAAAATATTTTATGAATATCAATATATTCATTTCTTGTTATAAATCCAAAAACAATCAGAATATCTAAGTAACTGATGCCTCTATATAAAAAAGAATTCTTGGCAAAAAATAAAAAGTATATGGTGAAATTCTGAGCCCATGGAAACGCAATCAGATACTTCTTTCACATTCCTGTTACATATACAAAACCTAGTAGACTGAGAAGTAAGGAAAGTTTTTATGTTTCACCACAAATTGAATGTTAATAGAAAAGAAAGGATGTAAGTTGAACTTTTTCCAAAATAAGTAGTGAAAAGAACTATATTGATTGAGCTGAAGAATGTTGCAATCCCCTAACATTTACAAACAGTTCCTCACATTTGAGAGCATTTGCAGATCCCTTTTAAACACCTGAAGGAGCTATGCTGGTTCTGAAACTATTTGACTGCTAAGAGCAACGTTTGCAGTTCAAACCTATCAGTTGCACCTGGGAAGAAATATGAGGGTTTATGCTTCTGTAAAGATTTACAGAATCAGAAATTCTATATAGTCTTATTCTGAGTTGGAATCAACTAGATGGAAGTGGGTATACATAACTGCCATTTTGTCTACCAATGAATTCATGAGATAGGAAACAGAATTATAATTCTATAAGCTGTGAACATGATTATATATGGTGAATGATTTCATGTAAGTAGCATAGTTAGAAAGCAATAGATACTGGATTAAATGCCAAGTTTCATATTCGTAAGCTCTTGAATGTATTTTAGCCTACATTCTTTTCCTGAATTTTATTTCTAATAGTCTAGATAATGATAGTGAATAATAATACCACATACAGATATAACAATGACTTTATGCTGGATTATTTTGTTGCAACATTTCAATTGGTATTTTGTCACTTGCTGGAGCTGGGTTTTTCACCAATGCCTTCAGTGCAGTTTGGACTTCTCCCAATTACCTTTGGTTCTTGATAATTTGCAAAGTCTTGTAATGGTTGACATTGACCAGTTGTTTTAGATACAGTAACTCTGTGTATTGCTTCTGTCTTCTTTTGGTGCTTCCTGCATATTCAATATTTTGCCCATAGAATTCTTCAGCATTGCCACCCCAGACTTGAAATTTTTATTCCGTTCTTTCAACCTGAGAAATGTTGAGCATTCTCTTTCCTTTTAGTTTTCTAACTCCAGGTTATATATTATAGCAGTTTGCTTTGTCGTCTCAAGCTGCCTTTTAGTATATTCTGTTCAGTTCTTTTACTTCCTCACTTCTTCTAGTCTTTCTTCATATGTGTTGTCTTTGATGTCATTCCACAAATCATCTGGTCTTCAGTTATTAGTTTTCAATTAGTCAAATCTACTCTTAAGATGGTCTCTAGATTCAGGTGCAGTATACTTAAGGTCATATTTTGACTATCTCTGACTTATTTTAAATGTCTTTGGCTACAACCTGTACTTGAATATAAGCAATTGATGACATGTTTCATAGTTGGCCCATAGCCTTGTTTTGACAGATGATATTGTTGTAGTCTTTCACCATACTTATACAGCCTGTATGCTGAGCAAATAATCTGAAAAGCTGGATTACATGAAGGAAAATGTGGCATCAGGATTGGAGGAAGTCTCATTAACCACCTGCGATTTGCACATGATACGACCTTGCTTGCTAAAGTGAAGAAGATATAAAATATTTACTGATGAAGATCAAAGAGCACAGTCTTTGGTATGGATTGCATCTCCATGTAAAGAAAACAAAAATCCTCACCACTGGACCAATAAACAAGATTCTTATTAATGGAGAAAAGATTGAAGTTGTCAAGGACTTCATGCTTCCTGGATCAAATATCAACACTCACAGAAGTAGCAGTCAAGAAATCAGATGACGTTTTGCATTAGGCAAGTCTGCTGCCCAAGACCTTTTTAAAATGTTGAAGAGCAAAGATGTAAGCATAAGAACCAAGGTGCACCTAACCAAAGCCATGGTATTTTCAATAACTTCATATGCATGTGAAAGCTTGAAAGTGAATAAGGAAGACCATAGAATAATTGATGCTTTTGAGTTATGGTGTTGGAAGAGAATATTGAAATTGCCATGGTTACCACAAGAACAAACACATCTTTGTTGGATGAAGTACAGCTAGACTGCTTCTTGGAGGCCAGGATGGTCAAACTTCATGTCTCATACTTTGGATAGCGTCAGTAGGGACAGTCACTGAAGAAAGATACTATGTTTGGTAAGGTGGAGGGTCCGAGGAAAATAGGAAGACCCCCAGCGAGATGGATTGGCACAGTTGTAGCATCAAAGAGCTCAAGTGTGGCAACAATTGTGAGGTTGGCCCAGGACCCGGCAGTGTTTCCTTCTGTTATGCATAGGGTCGGTATGAGTCGGTACCGACTCAGTGACACCTAATAACAGCAGCAAATTGAGCTTGTCTATTTCCTCTTTTCACATATGTAGTACATTTGATTCCTGTGTATTGCATCAGGCGAGTTACACAGGTACAGTCACTGTTTAAGTTGTTAGAAAAAAAAATAATTGTAATGAATGCATCATTGATCTTGCAAAATTCTATCATGCTAACTCCAGTGCTGTTTCTGTCACTGAGGACATGTTTTCAAAGCACTGATGCTTCCACTTTGTTTTCATGCCAATTTTTTATGCCAAGAAATTTATAAAGGGAACAATCTTGCTAACCAATTGGAAGAGATCGATTTTTGTAAACATTCCAAAGAAAGATAATTTAACAGAATGCAGTAATTATCCAACAGTGTCAGGTATACAGATACTAGTAAAAGTTTGCTAATGATAATTTGAAAACTGATGCAACAGGACATCTACCAGAAGCTGCCAGAATTTAAAGCTGATTTCAGAAAACATGGAATGAGTATATATTTTACTAATGTTAGATGACTCTTACCTATATGCAGAGAATGCCAGAAATATGTTTACTTCTGTTTTTGCTTTGTTTTCTTTTGCTTTTGACTGTGCTAAGGCATTCAACTCTGAGAACCATGTGAAACTATGAATAACATTGTAAATAATGAGAATTCATATAGAAACTGTACATTGAACATGAGGCAGTCTTTAGAACAGAACAAGGAGATATACAATATGATTTAAAATCAGAAAATGTGTGCATCAGGGTTGTATCCTTTCACCATAGTTATTCAGTTTGTATGTGTAGCAAATAGGCAAAAACGCTGTACTGTATGAAGAATATTATGGAATGAGGATTGGAGGAAGACTCATTAACAACCTTTGATATGCAGATGATACAGCCTCGTTTACTGAAACCAAACAAGGCTTGAAACACTGACTGCTGAAGATCATCTTAAGAGTATATGCTTAGTAAGACAATTATTTTAAATGCCTAAAAAAAGAGAATCATACTGAAAGGAAAGAAATAAAAAAAATATTTTTTGTTTATCGGTGGGGATTTAGGAGGGTAGAGGGAGGGGATGGTAGAGCACAGGGTAGTAGGTAGACACATGATAGTTTGGGTGTTGGGGAGGGTAATGCACAAGAAGGGTGTGTGGAATAACAAGGTAGTTAGGGGAACACTGAGGCCGGTTTGCCTGGGGTAAATGGGAGAATGGTAAATAGTGATGTATGCTCAACCTTGGAACGACAGTACTCTGTAATACAGAGTTTGAAGCATATTCTGAAGAGGGGGACTAATGTTAAGATGTTTGACTGTCTTCTGAATATTGGTTTCGTTTGCCTACTATTGCAAAATAGACACTAGTGTAGGATAGAAAGGAAAGTTGGGAAACATGGTTACAAAAAGCTTGGCAGCCCATCGTTAACCTATATATGATTGAGACACCTAAAAGAGGTTCTAGAACTTGCCCAGTGAAAGAGGTTTCTTGTGAAGCCTTTGTAGTATATAGGGTTTTAGGTGAAATCCTGAGCCCCTTCGAGAACCTACTGAGGTGGGGCATTCCCATTACAACAGACAAGCAGACCAGCCTGGAACATCTAGAGCAACAGAAGATACATCTTTAAAGAAAGATCAGCAGGAAAAATCCAAAACTAAAATGGCAGTCTCTTTGGCTACTATAAGAACAACCAAGTTTTTCTCTGGGGAGCCATCAAGGCAAATCAATCAAGTCGTTTAAGGACAAACTCCTCCAAGTCTGAAACTCAAAGAGAACATGTGAGCAGGCATCTAAGCTTGCTGAAGATCATGTTGGTCTACTGGTGAGTGGAAAAGGGTAAAGGCAGCGATGAAGAAATGGGCTGATTTCAACCACATTCCATATGCTCCTGTTGACCTGGAGATGAGAGAGAGAAGAGGAAAGGTTGGTTTGTCCGAAGTGAGGTAAGACCTGGGGACTCCTGAGCCCATAGACAAGGACAGCCACGGAGTGCTAGTGCTGAGAGTGAAGCATCTAGCTGATATGAAATGAAAGGAGATGCAGAAGAATGCCCAAATTTGCAGAGAATACCCATTTTAGCTAATCCCAATGGCTTGATAATCAAAACTCAAGAAGAAGATTTTAAAACAACATTTTTTGATAAAGGAAATGAGTGTAAATTGCTACAATTTGATGAAATTGACCTGTACTTATGGATGCTGTAGCTCAAAATACCAACTGAGAGGGAAGGATTCTTCACATGAATTTAGACAATGGCTACCTAAAATGAGGGGGCTATATATATAAAGGCACAAAGTGACTAGCTTACAAGTTTTCAAGAGGGAGTTTAGCTTAAGAGTGTGAGGGGTAAGATAGAGTCCCCACTGATGGGTCTCATGAAAAGATATGGGAATAAGATTCTTATGATTCAATATAGAGTAATTGTTGTCATGACTAATTGTGACTATCACAAATGTAAAGGTAGAAGTTTTGTAACAAAAACCGGGGAGTAGGATCCCCAGATGGGATTCCATGCTCTGAGACCTTCTTCGCAATGCATTCAGCGTCCTGGGGATGTTCTGTGTCCTGTCTGGGTTCTTCAGGTGAGAACTGGTGGAGCCATCACCCAGAACAGGAGTGGTGCCCCCGGGCCAGGATCTGGGGATTGGACTAGGATGCTGCTGCAGGACAGATGACTGGAGTCTGTCCCCACGGCTTCAGTCCGGAGCATGTAGGACCCTCCGGTGTCATTTAGCGCAGCTTATTCAAGTGCAGGGCAGGGCTGGTGGCTGTGGGAGAGAGTGTGAAACTCCATAAAACTCCAGACTCTGCTGGGAGATGGGACCCCCAGGAACATGGTTTCCCAGCAGGTTTTCACTAGGACCCCAAGAAGGGGATTGGCACCTGTCTTGGTTGGAGTAATCCACCAAGATGACAAACACAAAGGGAAAGAGGCGGGGTACCTGCTATATATTCTCCAGGCCTTTCAGAAAACATGGAGTCGTTCCTTTGACCACATACATGCAAATCTACAAGAAAGGTGATATTGTAGATATCAAGGGAATGGGCACAGTTCAAAAAGGCATGCTCCACAAATGTTACCATGGCAAAACTGGAAGAGTCTACAGTGCAACCCAGCATGCTGTCACCATTGTTGTAAACAAGCAATTCAAGGGGAAGACTCTTACCAAAAGAATTAATGTGCACATTGAGAATATTAAGCACTCTAAGAGCTGAGACAGCTTCCTGAAGTGAGTGAAGGAAAATGATCAGAAAAAGAGGAAAGCCAAAGAGAAAGGAACCTGGGTTCAGCTAAAGCACCAGCCTGCTCCACCCAGAGAGGCGTACTTTGTGAGAACCAATGGAAAGGAGCCTGAGCTGCTAGAACATATTCCCTATAAATTCATGCCACAACAGGAGTGAAAGAAAGATGCCTGATGTGTATAAATGCCAGGTCTTTGGTTGTAATTGTCTGGAGGAGTGGTGTTCCCTCCTCGCTCAAATACATAGCATTTAAAGCACATTTTGTTCCTCAGTTCTCTTGATAATAAATGTTTTTACTATTGGAACAAACAAACAAACAAAC
>NW_006408657.1:2895777-2899777 GCF_000296735.1 Chrysochloris asiatica | reverse complement strand
TTGGCAGCCCGTGGTACTTTCAATTTTCTCCTCCAACACCATAATTAGTATACTAATTTCACGTTTGGTAGACTTCTTCTAATAAGAATACATTTTTTACCAAAATTTCCATGTAATGAATAAGTGAACCGATTCAGCATATCTTCATTTCATTGATAATAGTAGCAGTATCACTTATGACAGTGCTTTTGTTTACTAATACCATTTAATTAGAGCAGATGAATGGAGAAATCATCACATTTGACGTTGAGGAGTCTGTAAATACATATTGAAATGACTGTTGCTTATTTATGTATGTTTTGGTGATATGAAGGGCATTAAAGTGTATTATATGCAGTATTATTCAGGAGGCAATTAATTTTAAGCCTGTCTTAGGCATAAAGAAAATATATTTGTTCAGTAAATTAGTTCTAGTTTTAAGCAAAGAGTTGGGTGCCTTTTTGTTATTTTCTGAGTCTTATTCTGCATATCTAGTCTGCTTGATTCAGACTGTCTTCACTCAGCAGTTCTTGAAACTTTTCATTTCCTTATTTCCTTACACTTTCCCATAACATCAATGAAAGGAAATGGCCTGAGTGTCTCTATGATTTGAATGAATGTCTCATGTCATGTCTCTGTCGTGAGCCCCCCCTCTCTCTTTCACAAAGGTGACAGTTAGCTTTAGCAGAACCATGTCCACATCTGGAACTAAGGGAAATATCAATCCTATCCAAATAATAAACCTATAATATAATATGTGCCTGGATAAACAATCAATATCCATGGAAGTAGCAGTCAAAAAGTCAAATGGCCTATCACATTGGGTAAATCTACAGCAAAAAACTCCTTAAAGTGTTAAAAAGCAAAGATGTCATTTGATAACTAATTTAAACCTTGTTCAGGGACGGCACTTCAGTCATCTCCTATGTATGTGAAAGTTGGAAAATGATAAAGATATAAGAATTGATGATTTTGTAAGTCTTAGAAGTGATACACCACCTTTCATTTGTCAGTTTGTCTTATGGTGATGGCTTGTATGTTGCTGTGATTCTGGGAACTATATCTCATGTATTTTAAATACCTGGAGAGTTGTCCATGGTAGACAGGTTTCATCTGAGTTTCCAGACAAAAACAGAATATTTAGTCAATGAAAACATGATGAATAACATTGAAACACTATTAGCACCAGAATACTGAATATTGAAACATGATGTAGTGCACCAGAATATTATCAGATATAGTGCCAGAATATGAGTCCCTCAGGTTCAAGGCACTCAAAATACGACTGGGGAAGAGCTGCCTCCTAAAGTTAGAGTGGACAGTGATGATGCAAACAGAGTAAAGACCTTAATTTGCTGCTAAAATGGAGAGAAACAGCTGTTATCTTGCATTTATAATAGAAACATGGATATTGTCAAACATGATATCAAACACATAGACATTGATATCATAGGCTTAAATGAACTGGCATTGGCCATTTTGAATCTGAGAAATGTATGACGTTCTATTGTAAGAATGACAATTTAAGGAGGAATGATATTGCAGTAATCATCAAAAAGAACATACAATACTGTCTGTGATAGGAAACTATAAATACACCTACAAGGAAGACCAGTTAATACCACTGTTCTTTAAATTTACACACCAACCAGTAAAGCCAGAGAAGATGAAATTGCAGAATTTTACCAATTTCATCAGTCTGCAATTGTTCAAACATGCAATCAACATGTATTGATAATTACTAGTGATTGGAATCCAGTGGCTAGAAACAAAGAGAATGGATTAATATTTGGGAAATATGGCCTTGGTGATAGAATTAATGCTGGAGATCACATGATAGAACTTTTTAAGACCAATGACTTCTTCATTGCACATACATTTTTTAAAACTACATAAAAGATGAGTATACATATGGACTTCACCACATGGAATACACAGAAATCAAATTGACTACATCTTTGGAAAGAGACAGTAGAAGAGCCCTCATATCATCAGTGAAAATAACGTCAGGGCAAACTGTGAACCACATCATCAATTGCTCATATGTTCAGACCGAAGTTGAAGAAAAATAAAACAAACCCACGAGAGCCAAATTAAAACCTGAATTTAGAGATCATCTTAAGAGCAGATTTATTGCATTAGACACAAAAGACCAAAGACTAGAAGAATTGTGAGATGACATGTAGAACATTATACAGCAAGAAAGCAAGAAGACAAGAAAGAAAGAAGATCAAATGTATTTAAAAAGAGACTGTGAAATTTGCTCTCTACCATAGAAATGCTAAAGCATATGAAAGAAATGAGGTAAAAGAGCTCAATAGAAAAATTATAAGGTTCAGTTTGAGAAGATAGAGCCAAATAATGTAGTGAAATGTGCACAGACCTGGAATTAGAAAATTGTTCAGCATTTCGCATGCTGAGGGAACTGAAGAAAAAATTCAAGTCTTCACTTATAATATTGAAGGATTCCTTGGCCAACATATTGAATGATGCACAATGCATCAAAAAAATATGGAAAGAGCGCCCAATACACTTCAAATAGCCTGCACGGTAGTGCTTTATAGGTTGGCCTAGAATATTTTCTGCTTGTTCAATTTCTTAAAATAACTTTGTAACAGTAGGGCTCCTGCTAAATGCCAAACATTTTCAGGAGGTCATGGAATGGAGTCTGTGACACCTGAGAATTGTCCATGAAGATAATTGGCTGGGGAAATTTGTGAGAATTTGCACTGAGTTCAACAGAAAGAGTCTAGATGTTCTTTGGTGCAGAACCAGCCCTTTTGGATGTTATCTAGTGTGGAAAATAATACATTGAGTTATAATGGGTCACTTCCCTGGTTATCTTACATATTGAACTATGAGCTCTTTGAAGGCCAGAATATGGCATTATTATTCAGTGCTCCTACAGTAAATGGTATAGAATGTTACATTTTCTATTATTGAATAAATTTTGGCATCCTTATAAAGAAAGAAAAAAAGGAAAGCCTACATAGAGTCATTATACCAAAAAGAAATTATTTATATTCAACCATTTCAATAGGTAGCATATGATCAAGGGTCAATGATACTGAAGGAAGAAGTCCAGAGTGCATTGAAGGCATTGGCAAAGAACAAGGCTCCTGGAACTGATATAATATAAACAGAAATGTTTCAACAAACTGGCGAAGCACTGGAGGCACTCACTCATCTATATCAAGAAATATGGAAGACAACAACCTGGCCTACTAACTGGAATAGATTCATATTTGTTCCCATTCCTAAGAGAGGTGTCCCAATGGAATGCTGAAATCATTGGGCAGTATCATCCCGAGCATTCAAAATTTTCCTAAAGACAATTAATAAACAGCTGCAACCATACATCGACATGGAAGTTCCAGAGGTACAAGCTGGATTCCGAAGAGGACATGAAATGAAGAATCTCAGATAGATCTTGGCTGAAAGCAGAGGACATCACAAAGATGTTTTTCTATGGTTTATTGACTATGCAGAGGCTTTGAGTTGTGAGCCAGCATTGCAGAGAAGGAGTGTTGTGGAACACTTAATTGTGTTCATGAAGAACCTGTACATAGACCAATAGACAGTTGTTTGAATAGATCAAGGAGACACTGAAGGGTTTAAAATTAGGAAAGGTGTTCATCAGAGTTGTATTCTTTCACTTAGGCAATCTGTATGAAACAAAACATGGCATCAGGATTGCAGGAAGGCTCATTAACAACAGATGGTACAAACTTGCTTTCTGATAGCGATGAGGACTTAAAATACTCAAATTTCATAGAAGTTGTTGTTGTTGTTAAGTACCAAGGAGTTGGTTCCGACTCATAGTGACCCTGTACAGGGTTTCCAAGGCTATACATCTTTACGGGAGCAGACCGACTCATCTTTCTCCTGTGGAACTACTAGTAGTTTCGAACTGCTGACCTTGCAGTTCATAGCCCGATTCGTAACCACTACGCTACCAGCGTTCCTTCTCATAGAAGTAGAAGTCAAGAAATCAAACGACGTAGGCAAATCTGCTGCACAA
>NW_006408657.1:2893770-2895189 GCF_000296735.1 Chrysochloris asiatica | reverse complement strand
AAGTGAGGGGAGACACACAAGAACACCCAAACTTGAAGATAGTACCCATTTGACCAGGCTTCAATAGGGTCTCGGTAGTGTGACAATGTGGAGAAATGAGAGAAGGCCATTTGTAAGGTGCTCTGGTAGCGTAGTGGTTACGAATTGGGCTGCGAACCGCAAGGTTAGCAGTTCGAAACTACCAGCTGTTCCACTGGATAAAGATGAGGCGTTCTGCTCCTGTAAAGATTTATAGCCTCAGAAACCCTGTACTGGTTCACTATGAGTCGGAACCGACTCCACGGCACATAACAACAACAATGTCTGGGTAGGGTTATAATTTTAAGTCAAATTTTGCAAAGTACAGGTCACATTTTGTACATAATAGCTTTAGATTAGTGGGCAGAGTGAGGTAATGTTCATGAATGAGTCTTAATGAGCAAGCTCTTAGTCTTGATCATATAAGCAAATATGTTGGTTCACGCTGGTTTTTCCTTGAACAAACAGCTAAGTAAATTTTGCTTGGTCTCAGTATTACTTATTATTAACTGAAGGCCTTAGTATATTTTAGGGTTAATATTTTTATATCTTGTATTTCTAACTATTTTTGTTGTTAAGTGCCATTGAGTCCGTTTCAACTCATAACGATCCTATATAGGGTTTCTGAGGGTTGAAAGTTGAATTAGAACCACCGACCTTAAAGTTCCTACTGACCTAGTGGTCCAGTTCATTATCCTACAGTGCCACACCAGGGCTCCAACCATTATGAATGAAAAATTCTAAATATAAAACAAACTACATTTTCAATAACATAATTTCAATAAACTTTCTTTATTGTTGTTACGTGCCGTTGAGTTGATTCTGACTCATATCGACCCTGTATCGTGTTCCCAAGGCTATAAATTTTTACGGGAGCAGAAAACCTCATCTTTCTCCCACGGAGCGGATGGTAGTTTCGAACTGCTGACCTTAAGGTTCTCAACCTGATTCGTAATCACTAGATTACCAGAGCTCCTAGTAAACTTTGTTGATGTATTAATATCTCCAGGAATTTTAACCTCCATTAAATTAACAGATATACTTCAAAAACTGATAAAGAGCAAAGATATCACTTTGAGCACTAATGGTGAGCCTGACCCAATTTATGGTAATGTGCATGTGGAAGTTGAATAATGAATAAGGAAGACCATAAAGAATGAATTACGGTACTGTAGGAGAATATTGAATGTATAATGGACTGCCATAAGAACAAGCAAATATGTCTTGGAAGAAGTATAGTCAGAATGCTCATTAGAATAGAAGACAGGGACACTTTGTCTTTTGTACTTTGGACATGCTTCCTGAAAGGAGCAGTATCTAGAGAAGGAAGGACATCATGCCTGTAAATGGAGCATTATCAAAAAAGAGAAAGCCCATCAAGGAGGTAGTTAGACACTGTGA
>NW_006408657.1:2870016-2887660 GCF_000296735.1 Chrysochloris asiatica | reverse complement strand
ATTCTTCCTGGGTTTTCATTCTCTTGGTATGTTGTGAAGTGTTAATTTTCATTGAGGTTGTCTTATGGTCCATTAGATTTTCAGACCATTTATTGCAGACTAATCAACCTGACCTTCTGGCTATCTAGATCTCTTTTCCTATATGTTTACCTTCTTTTACGTTGTACTTGTTTTGGTCATAGACTGACCTTCCAGAGTCTCTGAGTTTATTTTTATAGTTTTGTTTTGTTACCGATTCTTCTTTCTGCTGACTTATTTCAGGCGGGTGCTGTCACTTATTTCAGTCTCTGGTTGTTGTCTCTTCTTGTTGGTTCTCAGTCCACAGAACTCCCTTTAGGATGTTTTGTAGTGCAGGATTGGCTTTCAGAGCATAGATTTTTAATGTCTTTTGCAGAGCATAGAATTTTAATTTTACTAAAGTCCAATTTTTTTTTTAACTTATTGTACTTTTGATGTTGTATCAAAAATGTGAAGGCCAAACCCTAGATTTTATCCTGTGTTTTGAAGATGTTGTATGTATATCTATGATCCCTGTTTAGTTAATTTCTGTTAGTGATGGATATTCTGTGTTTTGATTATTTTTACAAGTGTATGTCCAATTGTTTCAGTATCATTTATTGTATTGAGTAAATGGATTTTATGGCTAAGTCTATACATTCTCCAGTGAATCCTCTTTGTTCCTTTGTCAAGAATCACTTGAATATAGTTGTGTAAGTCTTTCTTGCTCCTCTAATCTGTTCTATTGATTAATTAATGTGTTCTTTTAGCCATTTCACAGAGTCTAAACCACTAGAGCTTAATAATAAATCATGAAGTAGGGGAGTCACAATCTTACAACTCTGTTCTCCTTCAGTATTGTGTTTAGTATTATGAGTTGTTTGCCTTTCCATATAAAATACAGAATTAGTTTGTCAATGTCCACAAAATACCCTGCTGGGATTAGGAATGAGATTGAATTAAATCTATTTATTAATTTGGGAAGAATTAAAGTTGTAGGCTTTCTTATCCATTAATTTGGAAAATAGCTATATTTAAATCTTCTTTGATTTATTTCATCAAAACTGTATAGTTTTTCTCTTATAGTGCTTGTGCAGGCATTTTTAAATTTATATCTATGTATTTTTGAATGTGTGCAAATATGAATGATGTTTTGTTTAACTCGAAATTCAAATTGTTCATTGCTCGTCCATAGGAAAACAATTTATTATTTTTAATTAAATGTGTAGCCTATTGTCTTGTTATAAACAATTATTAGGTTCCAGGTTTTTAAGAATTCATTATTCATTTCTTGGGGGATTTTTTTTTTTTTTGAAAAGTCAATCATATCCGTTGTGAAATAAATGAATTTTACCCTTTCCTTCACAATCTGTATTTCTTTCATTTTCTTTCTTTTCTAATTACATTGTTGTTGTTGTTAAGTGCCTTTAAGTTGATTCTGACCCATAGCGACCCTATACAGGGTTTCCAAGGAGCAGCTGGTAAGCTTGAACCACTGACCTTGAAGTTCAAACGACTTTGCAAGTCTGATACATTAGCCCACAGCAGTATACCAGGACATTAGGACTCCCAGTATTATGTTGAATAGGAGTGGTGAGGGGAGGCATGCTTATTTTTTTCTGATATTTGGCAGTAAATATCTCATTTCTCACCATTAAGCGATATGTTAGCTGTAGCATTTTTTGTAGATGTTTGTCTTACTTATCTAATGTTTCTATAACAGAAATACCACAAATAGATTGCTTTACAGAACCGAAATTTATTCTCTCACACTTTAGGAAGCTAGAAGTACAAATTCATGGCTTCTATCTCTAGGGGAAGACTTTCTCTCTCTGTTGACTTGCAGTTTAGAAGGAAGTTCCTTGTGTTCTTTTAGCATTTGTAGGCCCAGTGTTCCTTGGAGATTTCCATGTATCCTGGCAACAATCTTCTCCCAGTTCTAGGAGGTTGCCAGTTCAGGGTGCTCGGTCCAAATGATACATTTTTCTCCCAGTTCTTCTTTCTTGGTGGCATTAGATTCTCTTCTCTTTGCTTGCTTCATTCTCCTTTTATCTCTTGTGAGACAAATTCTTGTAGGCCAAATTCCTGAAAAACTTCCCTAGATCAGATAAGATCTCTCATTACATAATTGCCAAACTGGAGAACAATGGCCAAGCCATGTTAACTCATGTTTTCAAGGGACACGGTTCAATCCTGACTTTCCATCATGTGGTCTCCCAAAATGTATGTCCTTGGCCACTTGGAAAAGGCTTTCACTCCATCATATTATCTCTTAAGTATTCCATCTTCAATTATCAACCCAGGCCAAAATTCATCTTCATCTGTGAATCTAGAAACAAGTTACGTGCTTCCAAGGTGTAATGATGGACCAGACTCCAGGTAGACATCTCTAATACAAATGTGAACAACTGAAGAAAAAGGTGAGATAATGGGCACTAAAAAGTTAAGGAACTCAGCAGAATAATTCATATTAGCTCTCGTCTTTAAAATAATACTCTGTCCTTGATTATTACCGAAGCAATTTTCCTGTCATCCAGACTCTGGATATTGGTCATGGTCTGTGGATTCTGGGTAGAGACCCCTTGGATCTCTGGGCATCAGAGCTGCATTATCGGCCCCTTCAAATGGCAAGTCTGTTTCCTAGGCTCTGGGTAGCTCTATTCTCTTACTCTGCCTGAGTGTTGCCTTGACTTCCTCAGTCCCAACAGATCCCATTTTTCTGTCCCCTATATTTTGTTGGAGGCCCATTTTAAGGGCAGCACTACATTAAGGAACTGGATTAGAAAGGATAAGATTCTTTGAAACTTAGGATACGGTGGCCCCAGCCATAGAAATTCCAGAAGCCATCACCCCACTCCTTGAGCCCCTCAAGATCATGGCCTACCCATAAGACTTAGGCAGCTCCGCTTCCCAAGATTCTTGTCTCTTCAGGTTCTGCTTTTAGGTTCTTTGGTCTCTTGAAGAGGTCACTGTGGCTAACCAAAGCAAAGTTGCAATTCTCTTGAGCTGTACTGACAAGTGCCCAGAGGTACCCCACTCCTCCAGGAAGCCTGACCAAAGGCTGCCAGCTCACTGGCTTCATTGGTCACTTCCCCAGTGATATCGTTCAGATCTCCTGGTTCTGTTACAACTATTTCTCTAGTAGACCTTTTTGCTATCTGCACCATCTTTGGTGTTACAGATCATTTCACTTCTTTTTGAGACAAAACTAGAATTGTCTTTGATGTCCATAATACTACCAACATTTTTTTCAAGGTCAACTAGGCATTTATTATTGTTGTTTCTGTTGTTAAGTACCATCAAGTCATTTCTGACTCATAGCAGCCCGGGACCAGGTTTCCAAGGCATCTTAAAATGCTTCCAATCTCTACTCAGGATTCTATTACAAAATACATTTCACTCTCAGTACCAAATTCTCTTAGTTATATTACACTGCAATAATAGAAATAGCATGAATGGTTGGATTTAACAAACAGAAATGTATTTGCTCACGGTTCAGGAGGCTAGAAGTTCAAATTCATGGTACCAGCTCTAAGGAAAGGTTTTCTTTCTCTGTTGAGTCACAGTTTAGGAGGGAGTTCCTTATCTCCTTTCAGTATCCCTAAGTTTAGTGTTTCTTGGAAATTCCCATGTGTCTTGGCATCAGTCTTCCCCTGAGTTTAGGAGGTTCCCATTGTAGGAACATTAATCCAAATGAAATACTCTTCTCCCAGCTCTTCTGTCTTATTGGCCCTGGTCTCTTGGCTTGCTTCACTATCCTTTTATCTCTTGTATGATGAAAGGTACTGCAGGTACAGCACAGGGAAATTTCCCTTTTAACAGACCAGTTCTCTGTTGGATTAAGATAATTATGTTGTTGTTAAATTATTAAGTGTCTTTGAGTTGTTTCAAACTGAAAGTGACCCTGTCTGTCTAGGGTTTCTGTGCAGCATCTGGTGAGTTTGAACCTCCAAACTTGCAATTAAAATCAACCTGGAAGTTGTACCCGTGTGCACACCTTTCCCGATTTTAAACCATATAGTATGTCCTTGTTCTGTTCTAACAACTGCCTCATGGTCTAGGTACAGGTTCCTCATGAGCACAGTTAAACTTTCTGAAGTACCCATTCTTCAAAATGTTATCCATAGTTTGTTATCCGCAGTTGAAAACATTTGCATAGTCAATAAAGCATAAGTACTTTTCTTTTCTGGTATTCTCTGCTTTTAGCCAAGGTCTATGTTATTCCAACAGTGATATTCTTATATGATCTTATATAACATCTTCAGAATCCTGCTTGAATTTCCAGAAACTCCCTGTCAATAAGCTGTAAAACCATTTAGATATCTCATCAGCAAAGTTTTTCATGCATGTGATACAAATGGTACTGCTTGATGATTTCTGCATGCTGTTTTGTCACATGTCTTTGGAATGTGCACAAATATAGATCTCTTCAAAACAGTCAGCCAGGTAGCTGTCTTCAAATTCCCTGGCATAATGAGTGAATACCTCCAAGAGGTGCATCCGTTTGTTGGAAGATTTCAATCGGTATTCAATCAATTTCTGGAGCATTGTTTTGACCAATATATTCAGTGCAGCTTTGACTTCTTCCTTCAGTACCATAAGTTCTTGATTATATGCAACCCTCTTTACATGGTTCAGCATGCACTATTTCTTTTATGTACAGTGACTCTGTGTATTCCTTCCAACTTCTATGTTTGCTTTCCACATCATTCAATATTTACCCATGTTGTTATTACTGTAAATTTGTGACTCACAGCAACACAGTATAGGGTTTTCAAGGCGTGGCTGGTAGGTTTGAACCACCAAACTTTTGGTTACCTGTCTATTGTTTATCCTACAGTTCCACACGAGGATACTTAGAAATAGAAAGTTGAGGCTTGACTTTTTTGCTTTAATTCTTTCCATTTAAGAAGTGCTGAACATATTATCCCCCCCCCTTTTTTTAACTCCAGATCTTTGCACATTTCATTATAATACCTTGCTTCAACTTCCCAAGCTGCCCTTTAAAATATTTGGTTCAGCTCTTTTACTTCCTCATGTTTTACAGTTGCTTTAGCATCTTTATTATCAAGAGCACATCAGAACGTCTTCTGATATCCAGTTTTGCATTTTCTTACTTTCCTTTCTTTTAATTTAATGACCTTTTGTTTTCTTCCTCTGTTGTATTCTTGCTGTCATTTCTTTGCTCTTCTGGTCTTCGTTCTTGAGTGTATAATGCATCAAATCTGTTTTTGAGTGTCTAATGCATCAAATCTGTAAATTTAAATGGGATATAGTCAAGATCATATTCTGGCTCCTATGTATTTGTCTGAATTTTCTTTAACTTCAGGCAATTAATGGTCTATTCCAGTCTGCCCTTGCCCTTCTTTTGTTTGTTTGTATTAAACTTCTCCACATATTTATAGGGAAACAATTCAATCCAAGACAACATTCTTCCTAAGGATTAGAAAGTCCTCCTTATTATAACTTTCCTTAGAATATTTTAGTGAATTGGCAGTGAATTTTGTGAAATGTTTTTCAGCAGTTTTTATATGATCATATGATTTTTCTTCTTTAGCCTATTAATATGAATTGATGTGTGAAAGTTGAATGAGCTTTTCATGCCTTGGATGAGCCCGCTTGATTAGCTTAAAATTTATACAGGAATTTTATAACTGTGTTCATGATAGATAATTCATTTAATTGTAAAGTTTTTATTTGTACTTGTGATAGTTTATGTGTATTATATTTTTACTTTGCATTCAATCATTTGTTTCATAAACCTTGATTAGAGTTTGATTATATATTTGTACACATTTTCCATACTATTTTCTGTATGGCATGTGTTGTGTCTGAGAATGATAAATTTTATTATTTTAGAAGAAGTATGCTTTGGCAGCATAGTGGATTATGAACTCTGTTCCTAACTGCAAGGTTAGTAGTTCGAATCTACCAGCTGCTTCTCAGAAGAAAGATGAGACTTTCTGCTACCATAAAGATTTACAAAAAGTAGCTCTTGTAGCGTAGTTCTTATGAGCTGGGCTGCTAACCTCAAGTTCAGCAGTTCAAAACTACTAGCCTTTCGTCTGGAGAAAGATAAGGCTTTCTGCTCCCATAAAGATTTACAGCCTCTGAAACCCTATGCAGGGTTGCTATGAGTCAGAATCCACTCCACAGAATACCACCACCACCACCACCAAAGATTTACAGGCTCAGAAACCCTATACAGTGTCACTATGAGTCAGAATTGGCTACACAGCCAGCAAACACCACCGTGTTATCACAGTCATCACTTTTATATTGCTTTAAATGCTTTTCCACTTACCCTAAATGAATGCTGTTTTCTAAAGAAGGTTGGGTCACTATGAGTCAGAACTGACACCACGGCACATAACAATAAAAACAACTTTACAAAGATAATTGGTCTTCAACAATGTGTTCTAAATAGAACATTTATTTCCATTGATTGGTTTTCTGATGATATAAAATGGCATTACAGATACATTTGTAATGGTCTTCATACAGACAATTTCTTATTTAAGCATACATTATATATTTTCCAATTCTTTCTTTCTTCTAATTGTGTTTTGCAAAAAAAATTTTTTTCATATGATTTTAATGATACTGTCTGATGATTTCCACATTCTCATGGGCCGTGTCTCCTTGGAATGGGCACAAATATGAATTGTTTCCAATAAGTCTATCAAATTACCTCCAGTGTTGCATCAATTTGTTATAAGATTTCAATTGGTATTTCATCAATTCCCAGAGTTTTGTTGTTTGCCAATGCCTTGAGTAGACATTGTACAACTTCTATCAGTAGCACTGGCTCTTATTTATATGCAACCTCTTGAAATGCTTCAACTCGACCATTTCTTTTTGACACAGTTTACTGTATTTCTTCCATCCTCTTTCTTTCTTCTTTTTTTAAGTTGTTATTGTGAATTGAGTGATAATTTTCATTCATCCTATCATATTTTGTTTAATTGCAATGAGTTGAGTGATAGTTTACATTCATCCTATCATATTTCGTTTCATTGCAATTATTACAATCCCTTCCATGCATCATCAAACACCCAAAGAGTACACCCGGCAAGTCTGCCCCCGGCCATAAGCACACAACCCCTCTCCCTCCCTGAGTCCAGAGTCCTCAGGCCCTCCATCTGTCCATATCATTGGCTCTGCCTTCATCTCTGGCATTAATGCTTCTCTGGATAGGGTCTGGCATTCCACTCATCTCCCTTGATGGTCCCAGGCTCCTCTGCTCCTGGACTGCAAGATTAACCATCCCTCCCTCTCCTTTTGTTACAAAATTTCTACCTTTACATTTGCAACTCTCACAGTCAGTCCTGATAGCAATTATTCACTATTGAACCACAAGAGTCTTATCCACATCTCCTTTCACCAGCCTTGTCCACACAGATTGGAAAACCACTCAGTAGAGATTCTACCTTCCCCTGCACCCTCTGGAACTATGCTCCCTCTTGAAACCTAATAAGCCAGTCACTTTGTGCCTTTGTGCCTTTTTAACTTCCCCCACCGTCCCATTTTGGGTAGCCAATGCTTAAGTTTCCCATCTCTGTCAACCCTGTGTACCGAGGTGGTGGGAATAATCCAATTATTTCTTATATTTCATTTGTGTATTGTATATATCAATTTCTGAAGAAGACATTGGGTCCCTTTATTATTGTAGCCAATTTAAATAAAAAAATAAATAATTGCTGAATAACTATGCAAATTCCTATATTTGTCATAAAACTATTAGATTCTGCCAGAACCTAAGGCAAATTCAATTAGCTCTCCATTCTAATTGATTGTGAGTACCACTGTTCGTTCTCACAAGTAATTTGTCTTCTTTAGAAAATAGTCATGAAGCCGTGGTGGGGATGTGGGTGCTAGCAGCATGTGATCAGAGATTCAAACTCACTGTTGATGAGTCTGTTACCTCCGATAGAGATGTGCAGTTTTGGAAACAGCTGTACTCTGACAGGGTCACTCTGAGTTGGACTCACCTTGATGGCAGTGGGTTTGAGTTTGGTTTGGGAATAGGCCTTGTACTGGTGGCATCAAATGCACAGACAAACCCCAAACCTAATATACCGTATCTCATCTTATTGCCTTTCAGTTTAATGTGCTTCACAGATATTGTTTATTTGATTTTATTTTTTGCCTTTTTTTTACATATGGAAAGTTTGTGGTAACACTGTGTCAAGAAAGTGTATTGGCTCCATTTTTCCATCAACATGTGCTCATTTTGTGTCCTTGTGTTACATTTTGATAATTCTTAAAATAGTTCAAACTTTTTTTGCCATGCTAAAAAAGTGCAAATTTAAATTTATGTACATTGGGAAAACATAAGTTTTGGCATTTGGCTTTATTTCGCTATTCCCTTTTTTGCTGTAGTCTGGAACTGAGCCTGAACTATCTCCAGTATATGCCTTTAAGAAGATTTGTCGAAGACTCTTCTGTGTACATACTGTTTCTTGCTAAGAAACTATCCAGTTGTCATAAATCTTCCTTTGGAAAGCAGACTTTCAGATTGTCATCGTCACACTGAAAAATGGTCAATGTATTGACAATGAGTATTATATATATATATTATTCACTGGCATACTATCTCCAAAGGTGGCCTATTACATATCTAAGAAGAAATGAGTGGCTTTGTATTCTGTAGTGTGCCCAAATGTCCGGTCAATTTAATCAATATGTCAAAGTAAATTGCCACTATATATATATAAAACATATCTTTGTGGATCTCTGTTTAGCTAATTTCTCTAGCGTCTCTTAATGCTTTGTTATATGTGCTGCTGACAGGGAGTAAATTTAATTATTTAGGATTTCAGCAGTCTTCCCTTTTGTAACCTCAACTTTCTTGTTGAGGTGCTAATGAGCTGTGAAAAGGCCAAATGGATGAGAAATAAGAACACCCAATAATCCACACTCTGATAAACTTCTCCCATGATAATTGTTAGTTTATGGTTCTTTTGAAACACTGGGGTGGAAAAAAAAATAGCAATGTTGGCACAGTATATGGAAGCACCGGTGTTAATATCATTGTAAAAGAAGTTTACAAGGCAATCAGAATCCTTTCAAAACAAATGTCATGTGTGTACCTTCAGGCCTAGGCGCAATTTGATTATGTGAAAAGCTTTATAGGTCAGATTAAGCTTTGTCCCAGGTTTTATAAATCAGGAGATTCTAAACGAACTTGTGACTGTTTCCCTTCAATCTTAAATGAAACTTCCCTCTCGATTTCTAATTTCCACATTTCACATACATATTTGGCCTTTTCTTTCTGCTCATTTGCAATATTTTTAATTCGTTTTCATGCACAGCTTCTTTACTGAGATCGTATTTTAGCATTTAGAGTTAAATTTACTACTTTTACTGCAATTAACTGGCAATGCTTCTGTGTCCTTCGTTGTGTACTATAAAATAAACTAGTATATAAATATTGTTGTTGTTGTTATGTGCCGTAGTGTTGTTTCCGACTCATAGCGGCCTTGTACAGGGTTTCCAAGGCTATAAATCTTTACAGGAGCAGAAAGCCTCATCTTTCTCCCATGGAACCTCTGGTACTTTCGAACTGTTGACCTTGCGGCTCGCAGCCCGATTCATAACCACTACGCTACCAGAGCTCCTTATATAAATAACCTCTTTTTTATTTACAAATCATAATTTTTGTAAGAAAATTTCAGATTACATACATCAAGAAAAAGGGAAATGACTCTGCTGGAGAGTGTTTTAAAACTATAATATCATTCAAAAAAATGTAGTATTACATCACCCTGTGACTAAACAGGGAACTTTTTCCTTGAGCTTCTTCTCTTCCTGTTTTCCACAGCAATACAAAAACGTTGGAATGTTTTCAATTTTGCATTTGTTTCAAGTTTGATTTTATATCAATAACAATTCCAAGTGACATTGTTGTAACTTATTTAATAGTTTCCATATTTCTTGTCATCTTTCTGAAGTTTTAAATATATATTTCAGTAATATGTTTGAAAATTGTGTTCATGAAGTTCTGGTAGCATAGTGGTTACGAATCTGACTTTGAACCTCAGGGTCAGCAGTTCGAAACTACCAGCTGTTCCATGGGAGAAAGATGAGACTTTCTGCTCCTGTAAAGATTTACAGCCTTGGAAACCCTGTGCAGGGTCGCTATGGGTCGGAGCTGACTCCACGGCACATACCAACAACAACAATAAGTGAGAATACAGAAATTGTAGACCAAAAAGAATGCTGTTATAAAAATGTGATATTGGTCACAAAATGGCCTAATGGACTGGATAAATCAAATGAAATCTATCAATATTTCTGGAAGAAAATGAGAGATATAATAATTACATATTCATCAAATGTGTTGTGTTGTTGTTCAGAGTCATTGAGTCAATACTAACTCACAAAAACCCTGCATATAGTGTCTGAGAGGTGACTGATGGATTTGAACCACCGATTTGCAGTTAAACAGTCCAGTGCTTACCCTACAGTTTCACACCAAGCTTCTCTTCAGAAATTCTTTAGAGGATCACTATGAATTGTAACTGACTGAAGGGCACTTAGCAACAACAACAATTAGTAATGAATCTAATTACTTTCCAGTTTTAATCCTATTCCTTTGCTCAGACTAGACAGACACAATGAAATATTTTCTTCGAGTATCTAGGTGGATCATTTTAGGTACTTCCTATGTGAGTGACTCCTACTTTGTAGATTATGATTTAAACTCTTGTAGTCTTTTAATCTCTTAAATCCTATAGAATTTACAGTTAGAAGAAAAGTACAATACATTGTTTACTGTGGTTTAATTATTGTGTGATTGGACCTCACAATATAAGGGCTAAATATCATCATTATTTTACATTGAAGAACTCAGAACGCATAAATAATCAAACAATATTGATGGTATCACATGCAAGTAACATTTTGCTGAAGATAACTGAAAATGATTGCATTAGTACATTAATAGGAATATCAACAGAAATTCAAGCTGAATTCTGAAGAGATCTTGGAAAGAGGGGTATCGTTGGTGATGTCAGATGGATTTTGACAAAGCAGAGAATAACAGAAAGATTTTTATCTATTTTTATTGATTATGCAAAAACATTCAACTGTGCAGATTAAAATATATATATATGGATAACACTGAGAAGAATGGTAAATCCAGAACACAGGCTAAAATGTGACTATTTGAATAGAACAAGGAGATACTCCGTGTTTCAATGTTAGCAAAGGTGTGTATAATAGTTGTATCCTTTCTCCTACTTATTTCATCTATAAGTTGAGCAAATGATCTCAGAAATTGAAATATATGAAGAAGAGCATGGCATCAGGTTTGGAGGTAGAGTCACTAACAATCTGTGACAAGCAGATGACACAATGTTGCTGGCTGTGAAGAGTATTTGAAGCACTTACTGATGAAGACCAAAGAAAAAAATCCTTCAGTATGGATTATACCTCAAATAAAACAAAAGTCCTCACAATGGAACCAATATATACATTTTTGTTAAAAGGAGAAAAGATTGAAGTTGTCAAGGGTATAATTTTATCTGGATCCACAACCAATGCACTTCATAGCAGCAGTCAAGACATCAAAGGATGTATTGCATTGGGTAACTCTCCTGCAAAATACATCTTTAAATGTTAAAAAGGAAGGGGAAGTCATTTTGTGACCTTGTATGTACCTGACCTAAGCAGGTCATTTTCAATCATCTCATGTGCTTTTGCAAACTGAAAAGTGAATAAGAAAACCTAAGAGGAATTGATGCATTGTAATGTAGAATACTGGATATGCCATCCAGAAGAACAAATAAATCTCATGGAGACAAAGTAGAGCCAGAGTTCTCACTAGACATGAGGGTGGTGCGATGACTTCTCAAGTACTATGGACTTAGTATCTAGATGGATCAATACCTCCTGAAGATGCATCATGCTTGGTAAAGAGGAGGGTCAGTAAAAAAGAGGAAGACACTCACTAAAATAGATTGGCACAGTGGCTGTAAGTATGGGATCAAACATAGCACAAATTGGTAGAGTGCTGAAGGATCAGGTAGTGTTTTGTTTTGTTGTACATAGGGTTACTATGAGTTGGAATCAACTCCATGACATCTGCCAACACCAATAGTAAATAAAGCCAACAGTGGATTCGGCACATACCTTCCTATAGAAAATACTAATGTTAAAATTGGACTTCTCCTGTGGTGCTGTAGAATCAGCACTGGACTTTGAACTACAAGGTCCGCAGTTCAAGCCCACAAGCTTCTCCTCAGACACCTAATACAAGATTTCTATGAGTTGGAACCAATTCAATGATACCAGTACTTTCTATTGCCTTCTTCAATATAAGCCTGTGTCTTTTAAGTATTATTTTGAAGTTTACATTTGATTTCTTACTCACTGAGATAATGGAAACCAGGTAGTTTGCTAATAACTTGAAAACTATTGACTCTGAATTCGTGAAATTGAAGAAAATGGAATATCTACATTTATGTTATTTGAAAAGAAATTATACTAGGATATTTTTGTTGTTGTTGTTAAGTGTCAGTTCCTACCCATAGCGACCTTTACTAGGGTTTCCGAGGAGCAGCTGGTAAGCTTGAACTGCTGACCTTTACAGTTCAAATGGCTTTGCAGTCTGGCACATTAACCCACAGCGCCACACCAGGACTCCAGGATATTTTTAGGAGGTACTAGATAATTGTTCTTAAAGTGTTCATTTTTTTTTTACCAAAAGAGATTTATAAATTTGATAAGGAAACATGATATAGGATCCATGGAATCCATCCAGCACGCTAGTTTTAAATCTCAGATCAACCCACTGTGTGGACTTTGACAAGTTGCTTAATTTTTCGACTCTCATTTCCACACCCTACTATTGCTTAATATTCTGATCTAATGTGATGAAAAGCAATGTGAAATATGTTAATTTTTAACAAATCGACTAACAATAAATGCCCAATAAATAATTACAATATTCTTTATTGCTTTTATAATTATAGGTGTAGTGGAGGTCTTTGGTTAAATGATATCTTAACACCTCACCAGATCGAATACACAGAAATCTAATTGACTACAACTGTGGAAAGAGATGGTGGGAAAAGCTCCATCTCATCAGCCAAAACAAGGTTAGGGTCAGAATGCAGAACATACCATCAGTTGATCATATTAAAGTTTATGCTGAAGCTGAAGAAAATTAAACAAAGTCCACATGAGTCAAAATATGACCTTGAAGATATCCCACCTGAATTTAGAGATCATCTGAAGAACAGATTTGGTGTATTAGATACTAAAGACCGAAGACAAGGAGAGTTGTGGGGTGACATCAAGAACATCATACAGGAAGAAAGCAAAAGGACATTAAAAAAACAGGAAAGAAGAGAAACAGTGACACCAGACATAGAGCCAGAGATGATGACATGGAGAGATAGAGCCGCTGAGGACTCTAAACTCATTTAAAGAGAAAGGTTGTTTGTGTGCTGGCAGCCAGGAAGCAGGCTTACAGAATGTGCTCTTTGGTTGTTTAAATGACTATGTATTCCTGAGTTGTTTATATGTACATCAAAAAAACAAAAAACAACCCACACACAAAACAAAACAAACAAACAAACAAACAAACAAAAAAACCCAGAGGGAATAGAAGCAAATGCTGTTGAATTATGATGTATGGAGGGGATTGTAGTCATTGCATTGAGACTAAAACCAATATTCTTCCGTATAAAGTTTCACTCAATTCACAATAAAAACTGTAAGGGAAAACAAAAAGAAAGGAAAGAAGGAAATGACCAATATGAATGGCAGAAGAGGATCTGGAAGAAATGAGGAAGTAAAAGAGGTAAACAGAAAATTGCAAAGAGTAGCTCTGGAAGCCAAAGTCAAACATAACAAAATGTGCAAATGACCTTGAGTTCGAAAACCAAAAAAGAAGAATTTGCTCAGCAATTTTCAAGCTTAGGGAACTGAAGAAAAAATTCAAGCCTCAATTAGAAATATTGAAGGGACTCTATGGGCAAAATACTGAATGATACAGAAAGCATCAAAAGAAGATGGAAAGAGTACATACCAAAAAGAAAAGGTCAATTTTCTGCCATTTCATGAGGCAACATATGGTTAAGAGACAATGATACTGAAGAAAGAAGTCTAAGGTCCATTGAAGGTATTGGCAAATTACACGTCTCCAGGAATAGACTGAATATAAATCCATATCTTTCAGCAAACTGACAAAGCACAGGAGACACTCACTCATTACATATATGCCCAGAAATTTGGAAGACCTGGTTAACTGACTGAAGCTATCCATATTTGTGCCCATTCCAAAAAGAGGTGACCCAACAGAATGCAGATGTAACCAGACAATATCATTAATATCTCATACAAGTAAATTTTGCTAAGGATAACTAAACAATGGTTACAAACGTACATTGACACAGAAATGCCAGAAATTCAAGCCAGATTCAGACAAGGGCATGGAACAAGGGGTGTAATTTCTGATGTTAGCTGAATCTTGACTGAAAGCAGATAATACCAGAAAGATGATTACCTGTGCATTGTTGACTATGCGAAGGCTTTTGACTGGGTGGATCATGACAAGCTATGGACGACATTGTGAAATATGAGTATTCTGGAACACTTAATTGTGCTCATGAGGAATCTGTACCTGGATCTAGAGGCAGTTGTTCAAACAGAGCATGGGAACACTGAATGGTTTAAAATGATCATACATGTGAACTAGTGTTGTATTTGTTCACCATACTTATTCGATCTGTATACTGAGTACATAATGTGAGAAGCTGGGTTATATGAAGTCAAACATGGTATTAGGATTAGAGGAAGACTCTTTAAAAACACTGATACGCAGATTATACAACCTTGCTTGTTGAAAGTGAAAAGGACTTGAAATACTGATGAAGATCAAAGATCACAGCCTTTGGTTTGGGTTACACTTTAGTATAATGAAGACAAAAACCCTCACCACTGGACCACTCAACAACATTCATATAAATTGGGAAAAATTAAGTTGCCAAAAATTTCATTTTGCTCACATTAACCAACAACACTCAGCAGTCAGGAAATTAAATGACATATTATATTATTCAAATCTGTTGTAAAATAGCTCTTTAAAAGTGCCCATGAGCAAAGATGTAAGTTTGAGGACTGAGGTGCATCTTACTCAATCCATGGCATGTGAAAGTTGGATAGTGAACAAGGAAGATTGTAGGAGAATTGATGCATTTAGGTTATGGTGCTGTAGAAGAATATTAAAAATATCATCGACTGCCAAAAGAACAAACACATTTTGGTTGAAAGAAAAACCAGAATGCTCCTTGGAAGCTAGGTTGGCCAGCCCTCATCTCTCATACTTCTTACATACTGTTAGGCTAGACCAGTCACTGGAGAAGGCTATCATGTTTAGTAAAGTGGAGGGTCAGAGAAATCTAGGGTGACCCTCCATGAGATGGATTGAGACAGTGACAGCAGCAATGGGCTCAAAAGTAGTATGTTCGTGAGGTTGCCACAGGACCAGGCAGTGTTTTGTTCTGTTGTGCATTGGTTTGCTATGAGTTGGTCTGACTCAATCGCACTTAACAACAAGCATGAGGCAGTAATTTTTCCGAAAATCTCATTAGACTTAACTTTGAACTGAATTTCAGCAACAAACAATATGTAAAATCACTTTAGTATCATAAGATTGAATGCATGTCAGGTAAACGATAGCATAATGGATTAATTTCCCCTTAGTCATTTCAGTAATCATTTTTCATACTTTGAATAATACCCTGGTTTACATATCATATCTCTAAGGAGACACAATAGAAAAGTGGCAAGAATAGTTCCAGAAATGTATCCTGGTTACTCTGAACCGCTTTTCCGTTATTTACTAAAGGAACCACTTGGTTATCCGTCCGTAATCCTTTAGCTCTGAAATAATCTTTTGCTGAAGGATAAAAAGATTATAGAATGCATTAAAAAATTCATCATCCATGCACTGGTTTAGATTATAAACAAGAAGTATGACACATTTGAAGGAACGAGGGATAATACTATCTTCAAAAGTTCTTGCAACAGTTCTATATTCAAGAACACTAAAACGGCCTTTTGAGGTATTTTATTGAAAAAAAAAAAATCCTGGTTAAATCTTGTATCACATTTTGAAGATGAATTTGAGGACTATTGTCAAAGTAGATCAGTTTCATGAAGCACTGTGCCCTTTGGAAATATTCCAACAATTCTAAGAGCCTTGTTGTTTGCTGGATTGTTGGTTTCACTACCTGTACGAAGTCATTTGATGATTTATCTCAGTTTGAATTGCCAAAATCATGCTTCTAAAAATACACACAGCTCATTCAACTGTGTTTCCTCATAAAAATCATTTGCCATTTCAATGAACATTGGTCCCAAAATGCCAGCACTGCGGAGTATTTCTCAAAGGCTAGCATGTGTTTAGCATTTTATATGCATTGTCTCATATAATCTCTCTAACTATACTATGGAGATACATTTTTATGCCCCTTGTTTTACAGATGAAGAAACTGGGACACAGTGAGGTTAAATATCTTACCCAAGATATGGTACCCCAGATAGCTAGTAAACTGTGTTTTAAAAAATATTTATATGTGGTCTAGTGTCAAGATTATTGTTCTATGCTTTATGATGACAGTTTCTACTACTGGAAAATTTCACTAGAAATATGTTTTCAGACATTTTCCCTGGACTTTGCAGGGCACACACATGTAGTCATTTGTCTTTCCTCATTGTTTCATCTTTCCCCTCCCACTCTTTTACCCACATGCATTAGCAATATCTTCAAGGAACATAGGTAACACAATCTAATAATTGCTCACAAAAATCAGCAATAATTAAGCCTCTAAAGTTGTGTGCAAAATGTTGAATAAATTTATTCTCAAATTTGGAAGCAACCAAAATTGCTTCACCCGTTCATTGTTATGTTTCTCAGCTGAATCATTATTTGCCCAATGTACTGCAGAGAAGTAAAAACTACTGTTATAAAGACAGAAATTAGAATAAAATTGGAAAGTGTGGGGGCGGGGGAATAGTTCCAGTTCAAGATACTGGCATCTCCACTTAGGAAATGATTCGTGACTGCCTTTGAAATGCACAGATTTTCTTCTGTACAATGTAAAGACCTATTTGTCGTAGAAAAATTTATTCTATGCCGTGATATGACTGAACTAGCCACATTCTTCTGGTGCAAGATGAAATTCTAGGAAAATATATATTTTTTTCAAGTGAAGAAATTAAAAGGATAACTTGCTCTATGTACCTTGCTTTGTTTCTGAATTTTCTGAGAGAAAATGGACTTGTCAAATTGTTTTCTGCCAAGGTTTTATTGAAAATAATAAATTCTCACAATTTTTTTCTTCATTAATTACCTGTTCTGAAATTCTGACCCCATTTCCAATCTTGTTTCTTCCACGGCAAAAAATAGACACCAATATTTACATCTTTACCAGGTACACACAAGAATATGTATGTACACCCATGAACATGTGTATGAATGTCTGAAACAAAAATTCTCCAAGAAATATAACCCTAGTCCTTATTGTAATTGAGATATACTAATTGATGGAATACAAATTGAAATCTTTCAAGAAAGTGAGGTAGCAGAAGAGGCACTCACTCATCTCTGTCAAGAAATTTGGAAGACAACTAT
>NW_006408657.1:2866585-2867916 GCF_000296735.1 Chrysochloris asiatica | reverse complement strand
AATGCAGGCTTGATATCTTTCAAATGCATAGAAGATTCCTCTTCTCTTCTTTTTTCAATAATAATTTTTTTCTGATCTTCTCAGAAACAGTTAACTATGTTCCTTACCTTAGCAGAACATTCTCTTGAGTGGGACTCTTGTCAGAATTTCTTAAGGTGAACAACCTTGTCCAAAGGTGAATTAAAAAATAACAAGAGAAAATTATGCAGACTTGCCTTGTTTGGTCAAATATTTGTCTTTGTTATTTGTTCTAATTTAAAGGAGAATCATTACAAGGTTGCCCCAAGAACTCTATCCTGTCACTTGAGAACACTGATACCATATCTTCTGGATCAGTGCAAAGACAGAGCCCGGTTTAGCCATCAATATTCCATTTAGAAATTACCCTACCCTATACAGATAATTTTCTGGAAGTTTCCATATTTTGGTTTGAGTTTGGAAGGGAGTATGGACATGAATAGCACTTCAGCCTTTTCAGTGGTATCCTATCTCCCTGCTTTCTCTAATCAATCTCCTTCTTTCCTGTTATACATCTTTAAGCTAATAGTGGATGCAGGATCTGTTTAGTGGTCTCTTTTCACAACTGTTTCATAAGTGACCTGAATCCTCTCTTACATTATGGGCAATTTATACCCCTTTAGGATCCTGGAAGAAATTAGAAAACTCACTAAACATACTGCTAATTACATATATTTATTGGATAGCAGATACATCATTATTTATTTCTCTTCTGATGGTGTTTTGCTACTTCAATCATAACCTGTTGCTATCAAGTTGATTGTGACTCATAATGTCCCCTTCTATGTCAGAGGACAATTGTACTGCATAATGATTCCAATAGCTGATTTTCTTCAAAGTAGATTGCCAGATAGTTCTTTCAAGGTGTCTCTGGATGGAATCTAACCTCTAATCTTTTGGTTATAAGTTGAGCCCATTAACTTTTTGCACCACTTTAAGACTCAGCTTAAAATATAGATTTCTGGAAATATAGAGTAAAACTATACAGATTAGTGTTCAGTTAGAAATTCTACCTTTGTGCAAACCAGGTAGGACTTTTTAAATTTTATCTACACCACTCACAATTACTTATTTTCACACTAGTGGCTACTTGTCTAACTTTTCTGAGCTATTAAATTTTTTAGGAGTCCTGGTTTGGCACTGTGGGATAAATGCTGGACTGCTAATTGCAAGGTCAGCTGTTAAGCAAGGTCAGCTTGCTCCATGGAAACCCTAT
The DNA here is from genome assembly GCF_000296735.1 of Chrysochloris asiatica. Classification (NCBI taxonomy): domain Eukaryota; kingdom Metazoa; phylum Chordata; class Mammalia; order Afrosoricida; family Chrysochloridae; genus Chrysochloris; species Chrysochloris asiatica. The sequence continues at coordinate 2,866,682 of NW_006408657.1, read as the reverse complement.
GTGGGGCCACTATGAGTCAGAACTGACTCGACAGTACTTAACAACAACAGCAACAGGGCCCCTCAGGAAGAAATGTTTCTATATATATATATATATA
>NW_006408657.1:2860851-2862224 GCF_000296735.1 Chrysochloris asiatica | reverse complement strand
TATGCCCTGGATTAGTGCCCTCACATTTGTCCCTATTTTCTCATTGATGAACTTCATAATTTTTGGATTCACATTTAGGACTTTAATCCATGTTGAGCTCATTTTTGTATATGGCATGAGGCAAAGGTCTTGTTTCTGTCTTTTACATATCGCTTTCCAGTTCTGCCAGCACCATTTGTTAAAGAGATTGTCTCTTTCCCATGTAATGTGTTTAGGCATTTTGTGGAAGATCATTTGGCTGTAGATGGTTGGGTTGATAACTGGATTCTCAAGGTTCCCTCTTGAAAGCTTGTAAGGAAGTCACTTCTTGCCTTTGTAGCCCCTCCCCTTCCACATATTGAGTAGCCAATGTCCAAGTTGCCCATTCCTGTCTACTCTGTGTGTGGAGGGGGTGGGAATGATACTTGTTGTAAGAATTTCTTCCCTCATTTGAGCTACTGCTTCCATAGGTGTAGGTCAAGTTCATTAAATTGCATCAGATTACTCTTTTTTTCCTCTTCTTTCTTCTTCTGGTTCACAGTCATCAGTTTTACATTCAATAAATCATACTCTTTATTTTATCTCAATGATTCAAATCTACTTCTTTGTCCTTTTATTATGTTGTCCTTTTAACTCTATTAATTTTCTGGATTTCTATGTGCAGGGTCGTATTATCTTCAATCCTTTATCTATTTTATTCGTCTGTTCTCCTAGTGCTTTCCTGAATTTTTTCCTTGATTTCCTCTAAGTTTCTGTCATTCCTTTGGGTGTACCTAAATATCATTCTTTTGAAATCTTTTTCAGATAGTCTTTATGCTATGCTTTTTTTCCTCAAAAAGATTTTCTTCTTGCTTTGCCTGTTGGTCACATGTTTGAGTCACTCCACTCTGCTTTGTTTCTTTGTATGAACAGAAATTTTCTGATTTCAAGACATTGTGCTTTTGTTATATCTATATTAAGTTGAAGATTATAATCTTGTTGTTTTCTTAAGCAGTCACCAACTGCCTATTGCTGGGTGTCATCAGGAGATGAGCTTGTGTGTTGTTCTCTATTCACTGGTTGTGCAGTTCAGTTCAGGATGACTTTGTCTGATGTTGGTTTTTATCATTGATCTAGTGTATGTCTACTCAGCTCATTCTCCTAGTAAACATTCAATCCACTTCTCTATCCCTTCATCAGAAGTTAGAATTCCAGGAGAGTCTGTTTCATTTGGTTACCCTTATCTTTGTTGTAGAAGGTCCACATAGTCTTTCTGCCTAGTCTGCCATCTTGCCTCCTCCCATTGATCACATGTCTTTATGTGACTATCAGCTTTTGAAGTTTTCTTTTCCTTGCTATATCCATCTTAGGTGCCCACATTTTCTCCAGATCTAGTTGTTGTTATCACTATATAT